>NC_086449.1:114185664-114485664 GCF_028390025.1 Pseudophryne corroboree | reverse complement strand
CAGAAAAACAAGTGACCAACTCTGTGCTTTTTAACATTTTTAAATCAATGTAGCTTCTTATGGTATGTACACATTATACGATTCCATAAGATGCAATATCATCCGATATCTTCAACGGTATTGTTTCAGATCAGGTCGTTTGTAAACACTATACTTTTAACATATGATGTCCAACGATGTCAAACAATGTCTGGATCGTTTGACATCACAGCAAAATTTAAAAAGGGCTGGACTTCTGGGAGAAGCACATATCTCTCCACCATATTATGAGAGGTTCTGCAGGAATTGTGTTTTGAGCTGTGTGGTTTTGCAGTTGCTCTTTTTATAATGGATTCCTTTCGTACCTGCATCAAGTTGCTGTATATTATGCTGCTGTTGCGGTTTTGGAAGCAGATAATATTGAGACCGATAGAAGAAGGTTGAGGAGGTCTTGTTGGACCAAACAGTGGCTTCAGCAGAGGGATATACACTCACATATGCCACTGCTGATGCAGATAAGAGATACCTATCCGAATGACTACCGCAATTTCCTCAGGATGGACAAAGAAGCATTCCAGGAGTTGCTGGGCCTTGTGAGGCCTTACATTGAAAAACATGACACCCAGTTCCGGAGGGCAATCCCAGCAGAGGACAGGCTGGTGGTTACACTCAGATTTTTGGCCACAGGAATATCGCTTCAGGATTTAAAATATGGAGCACTCATATCTCCCCAAGCTTTGGGACATATTATCCCTGAAACCTGTGAAGCTATTATCAAAGTTTTGAAGCAACAGTATATGAAAGTATGAAATAATCGTGCAACACTCAATTTGCTACTGAATATATTAATGTTTATGTTTTTGGTAAAACGCACCTTGGTTTTCAAATTTTTTGGTAGCTGAACATACTACATGTTTTTAATATATTAGAAAATGTTTAACATTTATAGTGTGCACATTAATTTGGACATGGATCATTCCAAAAAATTTTGCATAATTCACACTATACAGATTTTTTAATACAGTGGTTTGTTGGCATTTTTAAGGACAAGCAAGTTGCTAATGGAATATTTTTAAAACAACAGAACATTTGGGTCCTTCACTGTCACCAACCACAAAACAGCCACTGGGGTGCTTTAAAAGAATAACCCAGTGAACTTCTGATAACCAAATACAATGGGAAAGAGGGCACTCCTCAGTTTATCCATATATGTAAACAGTCAAAGGTCCTTTTTATCCAGGAACCACTTTAGTTCCAGACCTTCTACATTTTTGCCACCTTTTGCTGTTGATCCCTTGAGAAAGGTCCAAATGCACACCGAAAGTTTGGATTTCTTTGTGCCACTATCATGTTATGGTTTGTTAATAAAGAGGACCTTGGACTGTTAACATATATATGGAAAAATTGTTGAGTGCGCTCATTCCCATTCACGAATGTAAAACTTTGCTTTTTAAAGAACATATATAAAACTAGCACATCAGTTTAAAATTTGTAGTAACAGGTAACGCACAAAACACTTGCAGATGGAAGGGAATGGGATGTGTCATTTTAACAGTCAGCAGCCCTGCAGTCCAGAAGGTGGCAGCGGGGGCAAGTGCAACGAGGCATCTTTGCTAACCTTGCTGTGTGTTTGGTAATTCCTTATGCTCGCATCAGGTTACATTCCCTTACCAAATATCTGCATTCAAAGCTGCTGGGATTTCAGTGTTGGTGTTCTGAAATGTGGGATCCTGACAGATGGCATTGAGACTACATTCTGATTGTGCACATAAATTGTATAAAAAAATAAAAACAATAAATCTTTTATTATTAACAACAAGGTAAAACTATAGATATTGTTAACAATTTAGATATTCGGGATCTTCATCAGGTGACTCGCACTGCAGAAGAGCCGTATAAACCTGGCTAGAAGTAGAGGGCTCGTATACATTAGCAGAAGGTGGCATTGGTTGTTGTGCTTGTGGGTTTTTTGGTGTAGTTGGCCTTATAGGGCTTGACGGTTGTTGTTGATTGTATGGGTAGGGGTGAGTGGACTGGGCTGTATTCTCACATATTGCTGTATTATGGGTTACATGGGTTATGGCCCTATTTAGTAGCTCATTACATAATTTTTCAAATTTGATTTGCTGAGGCTCTGAGCAAAGCCTCAGGGTCCCTATCAAGTATGAGCCATACATGGCTAAGTGATCTGGTGGTGTATTGAGCACCTTTTCTGCTGTTGAAAGAAAGCTGGATGCTGCAGATGCTGTATGTTCTGATTTCTGTGGCTTTCCTTTGGGTATTTCAGGTGTTGATTGAGACGGGTTGGTACTTTCAGTCATCATTTCTGTGCCACTGCCAGTTGTTTGGGAAAGGGGTGGCTGCGGGGTTCCCTCCAAGCTAGGGGTAGACTGTAAAATAAATAAATAATGTAAATATTTAATACCAAAAAATGTAAATACCTTGGAAAAATTAAAAAAATCTTTAGCGCATCAATTACAGTTTCCTACTACTGTGGAGGAGTGGATGAAAGTTGTGGCAGTGCGCTTGATGGGAAACATGTTAGAATTATCCCACCTGCAAACTCTGGTTCTCTTTATTTTATTTACAAAGCTTATTTTAGCACAGTTTTAATGGCTCTAGTAGACGCAAATTGCGAATATTTATTTGTTGACATAGGTAAAAATGGGCGCTCATCAGATGGAGGCTCATTTAAAGAGACCATTTTGTACAAAAAAACTCATTGGCAATACCTTAAATTTACCAACTAGAGCTGTAACAAAAGAGAATCTAAATTTTTGTTTTTGTGGCTGATGAGGCTTTTGCTCTTCATGAGCATCTAATTAAACCATTCCCTCAAAGGGGACTTAGCCAAGAGAAACAGATTTATAATTACAGGCTTTCCAGAGCAAGAAGAATCATTGAGAATGCCTTTGGCATACTTGCCAACAGATTCAGGATTTTTCACACCGCCATACATTTAAGAGTCGATAAAATCGACTCTGTGGTGATGGCATGCTGCATTCTCCACAATTTTTTTAAGGCGGAAAACCTCACAACAAACATCTTGTGCTACAAACAAGGATAAACAAAAACAACCAAAAGTAAGTGAGGTTATGCCCCCTGTGGAAACTCCCCTAATACAAGACAGAGGTACAGCTAATGCAAAAAGAGGAAGAGAGGAATATCTCCATTATTTTAAAGGAGTTGGAGCAGTGGATTGCGAGGTGGAGGAGATAATTCCTTAATCACTCACCATATCTCGACTTGGGCTCTCACCTTTATCCTCAGACTCATCCAAAAGGTCTTCCTCCAAAGTATTCCTTGATGGACGAACTGCTACTTGCTCAACCGTGAATAGTAGTAAATTATAATACCACAATTTGGTCTGGTGTCTTTCTCCAGCACTAGATCCAGTTGGTCCTGCAGTTGTTATTTTATATTCCTTATAGAAAACTGTACGAAAATTTTGTATTTTTCGTTTCACCCAATCTGGACTGGCCTCAGGATATTCAGTCAGACTGTAGTTTGTTAGTTCATCCAAGGCAGCGTTGCTTTTATTTTTATTGTGATATTCCGGTGACTTCACCCTCCAAAGATATTCCTTTTGATGATAAAGTTCCAGAAAAAAAAGTCTTTATCCATTTTTGAAAAATACAATGTAATTTTGTTCATGTTCATTCTTGTTAAAAAATAAAAACATTGTAAAAAGCTTGTTTTCAAAAGTTATTTGGATAAAATTATAAAAACATTAGCACACAAGCTGCAAGAGGTAAACAAAAAAGGCATTTTTATGCAATGTCTTGTACACACCCGTCCCAAATCTCTCTTACTGCAAATGTTATACCTACCACCCCCCACCCCCTGCAGTGCACATGGGTCTGCCCATTTGCTCACAAATTTGCTGCTGTGAGCAGATCTGAAGGCACATTGGCTTGAAACAAATGCAACACTGACCAAACAAACATTGGTGGACAGAGGATGCAGTTAAAATAAATGTGCAAGCAGACATGTGAGGGCTTCCTATTTGTACCAAACATTGGTGGACAGAGGACGCAGTTAAAATATATGTTAAAATGCAGTTAAAATACATACCACAATAGGTGTATTCTGGGCAGTGGCGGAACTAGCGAGCGGTGGGCCCAGGTGCGACAAAATGCTTTGGGCCCCCCATCCCATCCAAGTCCACCCCCTCACCCCTGGAGAGGATCTGGTGAGGGGGACCTGCTTAGGACCAGAGAAATGGATACCTAGCAACAGTGCCGTAAGTAGACATTTTTGTACTGTGTGCAAGAAACGGCATCGGAGCCCCACCCCTGCATGCAAAACAGGGGCAGTGCGCGCCGTAGGCGCGCGCAAAAATACATAGTGGCGTGGCTTCGTGGGGAAGGAGTGTGGCCACAAAATAATACCAATTCAGAAAACGGTGCACAGTAGTCTCCATTATTCAAATTACGCCGCACAGTAGCACCACTACACCAGGTAAAGACCCTTTTACACCTTACAGCGGACAGATTTCTCTTTTTACACATTACGGCAGACAGCGTCCCCTTTTTACACATTATGGCAGACAGCGTCCCCCTTTTTACACATTACGGCAGACAGCGTACCCTTTTTACACATAATGGCAGACAGCGTGCCCTTGTTACACATAACGGCAGACAGCGTGCCCTTGTTAAACATAGCGGCAGACAGCGTACACTTTTTACACATAACGGCAGACAGCGTCCCCCTTTTTACACATTACGGCAGACAGCGTCCCCTTTTTACACATTACGGCAGACAGCGTACACTTTTTACACATAACGGAAGACAGTGTCCCCTTTTTACACATTACGGCAGGCAGATTCCCCCTTTTTACACATTGCGGCAGGCAGATTCCCCATTTTTACACATAGCGGCAGGCAGATTCCCCCTTTTTACACATTGCGGCAGGCAGATTCCCCCTTTTTACACATTGCGGCAGGCAGATTCCCCCTTTTTACACATTGCGGCAGGCAGATTCCCCATTTTTACACATTGCGGCAGGCAGATTCCCCATTTTTACACATTGCGGCAGGCAGATTCCCCATTTTTACACATTGCGGCAGGCAGATTCCCCATTTTTACACATTGCGGCAGGCAGATTCCCCATTTTTACACATAGCGGCAGGCAGATTCCCCATTTTTACACATTGCGGCAGGCAGATTCCCCATTTTTACACATAGCGGCAGGCAGATTCCCCATTTTTACACATAGCGGCAGGCAGATTCCCCATTTTTACACATAGCGGCAGGCAGATTCTCCCTTTTTACACATTGTGGCAGGCAGTCCCAAGAAAGAAAGAAAGAAAGAAAGAAGGAAAGAAAGAAGGAAAGAAGGAAAGAAGGAAAGAAAGAAAGAAAGAAAGAAAGAAAGAAAGAAAGAAAGAAAGAAAGAAAGAAAGAAAGAAAGAAAGAAAAGAAAAGAAAAGAAAAGAAAGAAGAATTATACTTACCCTCTCTGCTGGCTCAGGCTCCTCGGTGCAGCTTGACGATTCCCGGGCAGTAAAGAAGGAGGAGGAGGGAGGTGGAGGAGGGAGCCGCAGCAGCGCTGTGTTATTGGTGGAGGCGCTGCTGCTGCTGCCCCTCTGCTTCACTATTGGCTGTTCTCTGAAGACAGCCTATAGTGAAGCAGAGGGGCAGCAGCAGCGCCTCCACCAGTAACAAAGCGCTGCTGCGGCTCCCTCCTCCACCTTCCTCCTCCTCCTTCTCTACTGCCCGGGAATCGTCAAGCTGCACCGAGGAGCCTGAGCCAGCGGAGAGGGTAAGTATAATTCACCTCCCTCCTCCTCCTTCCCCCGTACCGCTGCTCCTCTCCTCTCCGGGCGGCTGTGTGCTGCGGGCAGCGGTTGCCCGCAGCACACAGCGGCATGTAATGAGTCAGTTTGACTCATTACATGCTTTGGGCCCCTGGACAGAGGTGGGCCCCAGTGCAACACACTGGTTGCACTGGCGGTAGTTCCGCCTCTGATTCTGGGGTATTCCGGTACTTCTGCAGCTGAAACTCTTCACTCTCTGCCAGCAAACACTGAAGGAGGAGGTACAGCTTGACTGTCAGCTTCTTCCAGCAAACATTGACTGAGCCAACACCTTACACAGGAACAGGAAGGAGGAGGTACTAGGATGACATCACATATGATCAGATCGCATGGTCGCAAGGTCGTTTGTACACACTGTTCGATGAGGACAAAAAAAGCACACATCATCACCTCATCAAGACTGCATGCAGTAAGATGTCGTCGGCGACCCGCGGGAGCGCGCCGTACGTCGGATCAAGCATACACATTATACAATATCAATCAGAAACGAACAATTTCGCTCAAATCGTAAATGATATTGCATAGTGTGTACGGGCCATTAGAGAGGCTTGATTAAATCATAAACAATGTCTTTTCATCTGCTTTTTTCGGTTAGCCATTTTATATTCTGATTGTCTAAGGGAAACATTTTTTCTTAATAGCAAATCAATTATCATTTGATATCAAATATCTTTTAAATGTATATCAAACACAATTGAAAAGGGGTGGGGAAACAATGGATTGATAGAATGGGGCTGTGGCACCTGTCAAATACACAACACGAAACAGTCTTGGTTTACTCACTCAGAACCTTTTAGGCTATTCTGCACTCTGGCTTGACATGTCTTAGTGGTATTCAGCTTCTCAAGATGGCCGTGGTGTCCTCACCCCTGCATAGGCCTGGCTCGTGCCCGCTCACCCGGTTCTCTGCTTTCCCAAAAGCACCTCGCTGCTCTCCACCGCTCAGTGTGGCACCTGATCTGCACCAATACAGTTTTTTTCACTCCACTCTTCACAACGCATCCAGCTCCTTCAATGGCTTCTCTCGAACTCATCCTCCTTCCCATAAGCCTCTGGCTCTCTGTCACCCTGCCCAATCAGCGTTCACCAGCTCAGAACATGTAACTGGGCTCAGGTCCATCCTCAACCCTTGACACTTTGAAGTGTTGAGCTTACCCGAATTACTAACAACATGGACATAATATAGGACTCAAATATACAATTCTACAACACTTTGCTAAGGATGCAGCACTCAAACTCCAGATACAGTATCATCACATTGTACATTTTAGTGACTTCTGAACACCCAAAACAATGCTATTTGGGACATTCTTAAATTTAGGAAGCTAAATATTTTCTCGTTTACCTGACCCCAATACCAGCATATCAGGAACCTCCACACAACACAACCCCAGTAACTACTTAGCATGCCAAAGACCATGTACCAGAGTTGGTTCTCAAGAGCTGCAGGGCAGATGTCGAGATACAGTAGGGAAAAGCTGTGAATGTATGTACAAAAATATGGGGGGAAAAATCCTTTAAAAATTGTTAAAAATGTTCACAAAATTACATTATTAGTTTGGTTTTGTATTTAACTAAAAGGTGACATAATCATTTTTTTATGGTATTATTGTGGTTCAAGTTAAAATGCACGAGAACACATGACACTCGCACCAGTGAAGGTAGTGCATTTTTTTAAACAACAATTTCTTTATTATTATTTAAGACAATTAACATGACAGTTTATGCGATGGGGGCATTGCAGGTAAATAGGTATAACAATATAAAAGTTCTGTCAGAGAGAAAATATAGTACCCACCTAAGGGAGTCAAAGGCAAAATAGAGAAAAATAAGATAACTAAACATATCCATCAATACATGACAGAGCCCTGTCGATGTGAAAGGGATATGTAACCAGAATGAGCTCGTCATCCGAAGGAGAGTCAGTGAGTATGTTATAATTTTGGGGTAATAAGAAACATATAACTTTATGAATAACCATATCTAACTGAGCTTAGCTAGGGAAGCCCACATCGCTGTTCCCATACCAAAAAATACATAGAAAAAATAAAAAAAATAAAAATAAAAATAAAATAAAATAAGGCAAAGTAAAAGAAAAAGCTAATAAAGGATAAAATAACACCAGAGTAAAATTACAAGCCAGGGTGTGGGGAAGGGTTTGAAGGGGGATAGGGAAAGTAGATATTTGTGACATCAGGTAATTATCGTTTAGAATACTCTCAATTTGATTTGAGCTTAGACCAAAACCCAAGCGTATTATCATATTGAGTAGTACCCGTCAGGGGGTTAATAACTAGATCACGTGATTATGCCTAAGTAAGGTTACGTAAAAGTTGCCATTCCGTGTTCTCAAAAATCGCCATAATGGTATTTTGAGTGGAGAGATCCAAGGAAGAAATAAAAGGTTCCCATTTTGAATGAAATTTCTCTACATTTTTGTTTAAGTCTGGGTAGGTATCCCTCCTGTCAAAATACATTAATTGAAGTAATTTTTGTCTAACTTCCGGTATGGATGGAGTAGTCTTGGATATCCAATGAATTAAAATAATTTTCTTGGCTACTGTGACTATAATTGACAGTAAAGGCAAAATAGATGATTTACGAGCACCTAGGGCCCAATTCCTAAAATCAGCTAAAAGACAAGCAGAAGGATTCGGAAGAAGGTGTAGATTGAACAAAGAGTTTATGTAATTAAGTAATTTGCACCAAAAGCGTTTAATCTTCCCACAACTCCACATACAGTGGAAAAAATCTGCTTTAGAGGCATAACATTTCAGACAGGAGCCATCATTTTCAGGGAACATGCGGGCCCTTTGAGATGGAGAAACATATGCTCTGTGTAAAGTTTTTAAATGTACCTCTTGTAAATAGGAGGATTTCAAATGCTTCAGTGTTGTATCAAAATGATTAATAATGTCAGCGAAGGCGTGTATTGTTCTTATATCAGATTGCCATGCTTTCAGAAGCTTAGACCATGCCAATGATGTAGTGGTAGGGGAAAGAAGAGAATAAAGCATTTTAGTATGGTATGGCATAGATTTTAAGGCCCTAAATAGACTGTTTAGAGGGTCTGTGGAAAGGGTGAAGCGCGTGGAGGGAGTCAGGGATAATGCATAGTGTCTGGATTGTAAGTACATAAAGAAGGTCCGATCAGATAGCTGATATGTAAGTTTTAGTTCTGAGTAGGGGAGTATAAGTCCTCCTGGGTCAAAGATTTGCGAAGTTAAAAACAGACCTTTCTGTTTCCAATTCAGATAATCAGCGTTTGTCAGTGAGGGAGGAAATGAGGGGTTTCCCCACAGGGGGAAATAAGGAGATGACAGGTGATTTCTGAGTAATTTTTTGTTAATGGATTTCCATGCCAAATAAACATCATGAAACAATATGTTCTGTAGGATGTTGGGTGGAATGTCTCCTCGTTTAGAGTGAAGCAAGGCACTAGGAGCAAATGGGGAGAAGATGGCACAGTCCAATGCGAGATCGGTGTAAGTTGAAGAATTCAATAACCAATCTTTAATAACCCTAAATTGTACAGAAAGAAAATATCTATGGAGATTGGGAGCATTCATTCCTCCTTTGGAGCGAGGGGATTGAAGTTTATCTAGAGCGATTTTAGAGCGTTGTTGCATCCATAAGAAGCGAGAAGTAAGACTATCAAATTTGGAGAAGTCTGATTTGGAGAGTCCAATAGGAAGCATTTGCAGGGCATAAAAAATCTTCGGAAAGATAATACTCTTAACTATTGCTAAACGGCCAAGGAGGGAAAGGGGTAGGGTCATCCAGGCCTCATATAGGGTCGAAATTTTTTTAAGGATTGGGGAAAAGTTTAATTTGTATAAGGTAGAGAGGTCAGAGGGAATATGGACACCCAGATATTTAATACTGTCAACTTTAGTAAAGTGGGAGTGTGTTGAGGAAGAAGAAGGTTTGGACGATCGAGGACTAGGTAAAGTAAGTAGTTCCGACTTGGCAATGTTAATCCTGAAACCCGCCACATCCCCGAAAGAATGTATCAGAGACATTACATTGGGGATCGTAATCTCAGGCCGGGACAGAAATAGTAACATATCATCGGCGAAGAGGGCCGTCTTCAAAACAACATCGCCAATTCGAATACCATCAATAAGTGGAGAATTTCGTATGGAAACCACAAGGTTTCAAACAATGCAAACAATAAGGGGGAGAGTGGGCATCCCTGTCTCGTGCCTTTATATATGGTGAACGGATTAGAGGGGTAACCATTACAGATAAGTTGGGATTTTGGGGAGGTATATAAGGTTTTTAGTAGTAAAATAAATGAAGAAGGATAACCAAATTTCTCTAAAGTCAAAAATAAATGAGGCCATGTTATGAGATCGAAGGCCTTTTCTGCATCTAAAGTTAAAACTACATTGTGGGGGGAGTCCTGAGTATCAGTAACCGTCAAATGTTGGATAGTAGCCAATACCCGTCTAACATTTCGAACAGAGTGACGTCCACAAATGAAACCTGTTTGATCAGGATGTATGACTTGTGGCAGAGAGAACTTCAATCTGTCGGCCAGAATTTTTGTTAAAATTTTGTAATCTAAATTTAGGAGGGAAATGGGGCGATATGATGCGGGGCTAGAAAGATCTCGACCTTGTTTAGGGAGTACCTTAATAATGGCCGAATTAAAATGAAGGGGAATCGTGTTAGTGTCTATTATATGATTATAGAAAGCGGTCAGATATGTGGCTATTCTTGGAGCTAGATGTTTATAAAATTCTCCTGATAATCCATCAGGACCAGGGGCTTTAGATTTGGAAATCGCCTGTCGAACTTCTTCACAAGTGATCGGGGTCATCAAGGAGGGAAAATCATCCGCCGAAAATTGTGGGAGGTCTGGGAATTCCCAAGCTGGAGAAGGGGATTGAGTAATGAAAGGAGGGGGGGACATGGCAGAATGGGGAGAATATAATTTTTCATAATATAGTTTCATTATATCTGAAATTTGTTGAGGATCAGTGGTTAATGTTCCCTCAGCAGTCAATAATGGATGTACTGTCATGGGGGTAAAAGTGCCTCTTAAAAGATTCGTAAGCATTTTGCCCGTTTTATTTCCAAATTTATGGAATTTATAGTCAATTTTAAATTTGTATTTATCTCCCATGGATGATAATAGTTCATTAAAGTGCAATTTTTGTGTGAGATAAACGTGTTTATTAGCAGGGGATGGAGTCAGGGTATAGGACTGGTACGCATTTGTAAGAGCTTGTTGAGCAGATATATAGGATTGTGTATATTTCTTTTTAAGTGCCGAGGTATAAGAGAGAATTTCTCCTCGTAAGACCGCCTTAGAGGCTAGCTAAAAGAGGGAGGGGTCAGATTCTACATGAGATTCATTAGTATAAGAGTAAGTATCCCAGGCAGCATCTAACATGTCACCAAATTTAGAGGACGTCATCAAGTGAGATGGGAATCTCCATTGGGGGGGTGGTTTGTTTACGGGCCGTATGAGGAGTGAGAACCAAATCAAGGCATGGTCGGAAATCGCTATTGATTTAATATCCGAGTCTGTGATGTTTGGAAATAGTTGTTGAGAAATAAAGGTGTAATCAATGCGTGACAGAGTACTGTGTGCAGCAGAAAGGCAAGTATAATTTTTGTCCGTAGAGCACACTGGATTAAAAGCTTTTCTGGCCCTGGTCAAATCGCTATTGATTTAATATCCGAGTCTGTGATGTTTGGAAATAGTTGTTGAGAAATAAAGGTGTAATCAATGCGTGACAGAGTACTGTGTGCAGCAGAAAGGCAAGTATAATTTTTGTCCGTAGGGTGTAGGGCCCTCCAAATATCTACTAAGTTTAGGGACGAACATAGGTGCGAGATACCTAATTTGGGGAGATGAGGAGGGGCTCCAGAGGAGTATGAGCGGTCCAAATGGGGAGAAGTAATCAGGTTTAAATCCCCACACATTACCAGGTTATTATGGGCATGAGGGATAAGTTTGGAAATCAGCTGTTGGAAAAATGCTTTACTAAAAGCGTTGGGTGCATACACATTGCAGAAGATATATGGAATATCATATAAAGTAAGTTCGACAAGGAGGAACCTACCAGCAGGGTCTGCATCGATTCGTGTTACCACAACCGGTATACTACGTTTAGCAAGTATGACTACTCCACGCGCTTTAGAGGTAAATGGTGCGTCCGCAACCAAGGACCACTGAAGCATTTGAAGTTTAAGCGTTTCTATATGAGTAAGATGTGATTCTTGTAGGAAGATAACATCTATATTTTGCTTATTCAAATATTGAAGGATTTTTCGTCGTTTCTGTGGAGAATTTATACCCCCTACGTTAAGGGATCCTATTGTGATTTCAGTCATTCAGAAAATAAAGCTTAGTAATAATGAATAATTGAGAGTATCCAACAAGCAAGAAAGTAGTACATGTATATCTATATGGAGTGGGGAGAGGAGGAGGAGGGACATAGGTAAAACAAAGCAAAATAAAGGCAAACCAAAACAGACAATAAATGACGTCTGTATAATACAGACCGAAATCCGGTAAACAAATTACGATTAACATTAAGCACAAGTACTGTGGGGTTTTCGACATAGTGCTCCTGCTGACAACACCACCACGTAATATTTGTTATGTAAATAGAGACCAATAACTAAAAGGCCAGGGCCGTAACATCAAAGTCGTAGAAAAACAGTTATGTTAGGCTTATGTGTGTAAATATATAATTACAGCCACCTATAATAGAAATATGATGCAGGTAAATTATAATAACAGTAAGGCGAACAGCACCTCTCCAGATATATTCCTGTAATTCGAGGAAATGTAAAAATAGGAGTATGTCGTGGACAACTGATGTCTGTCACATCGCAATGGAAAGTCCATCCTGCAGTGAGTCATACAGTTAGGAAACCTCAAATTGACCGTCCATTGTGGACTTTATCCGGAGAGTAGGTTTATTTAGAAGATGCAAGGGGAGGGGCATCAGAAATGTCTTCCTGGGTTTCTGAGGCTTCATCATGAAGATAGGCCATGGCATCATCAGGAGAAGTAAAATCTATTGGTTTGTCTCCCCCATAAATTCTGAGCTTTGCAGGGTACAACAAAGAAAATTTGCGTTTGTCCTGAACTAATTTAGAGCACACTGGATTAAAAGCTTTTCTGGCCCTGGTCAAATCGCTATTGATTTAATATCCGAGTCTGTGATGTTTGGAAATAGTTGTTGAGAAATAAAGGTGTAATCAATGCGTGACAGAGTACTGTGTGCAGCAGAAAGGCAAGTATAATTTTTGTCCGTAGGGTGTAGGGCCCTCCAAATATCTACTAAGTTTAGGGACGAACATAGGTGCGAGATACCTAATTTGGGGAGATGAGGAGGGGCTCCAGAGGAGTATGAGCGGTCCAAATGGGGAGAAGTAATCAGGTTTAAATCCCCACACATTACCAGGTTATTATGGGCATGAGGGATAAGTTTGGAAATCAGCTGTTGGAAAAATGCTTTACTAAAAGCGTTGGGTGCATACACATTGCAGAAGATATATGGAATATCATATAAAGTAAGTTCGACAAGGAGGAACCTACCTACGTTAAGGGATCCTATTGTGATTTCAGTCATTCAGAAAATAAAGCTTAGTAATAATGAATAATTGAGAGTATCCAACAAGCAAGAAAGTAGTACATGTATATCTATATGGAGTGGGGAGAGGAGGAGGAGGGACATAGGTAAAACAAAGCAAAATAAAGGCAAACCAAAACAGACAATAAATGACGTCTGTATAATACAGACCGAAATCCGGTAAACAAATTACGATTAACATTAAGCACAAGTACTGTGGGGTTTTCGACATAGTGCTCCTGCTGACAACACCACCACGTAATATTTGTTATGTAAATAGAGACCAATAACTAAAAGGCCAGGGCCGTAACATCAAAGTCGTAGAAAAACAGTTATGTTAGGCTTATGTGTGTAAATATATAATTACAGCCACCTATAATAGAAATATGATGCAGGTAAATTATAATAACAGTAAGGCGAACAGCACCTCTCCAGATATATTCCTGTAATTCGAGGAAATGTAAAAATAGGAGTATGTCGTGGACAACTGATGTCTGTCACATCGCAATGGAAAGTCCATCCTGCAGTGAGTCATACAGTTAGGAAACCTCAAATTGACCGTCCATTGTGGACTTTATCCGGAGAGTAGGTTTATTTAGAAGATGCAAGGGGAGGGGCATCAGAAATGTCTTCCTGGGTTTCTGAGGCTTCATCATGAAGATAGGCCATGGCATCATCAGGAGAAGTAAAATCTATTGGTTTGTCTCCCCCATAAATTCTGAGCTTTGCAGGGTACAACAAAGAAAATTTGCGTTTGTCCTGAACTAATTTAGAGCACACTGGATTAAAAGCTTTTCTGGCCCTGGTCAAATCGCTATTGATTTAATATCCGAGTCTGTGATGTTTGGAAATAGTTGTTGAGAAATAAAGGTGTAATCAATGCGTGACAGAGTACTGTCCCTGGTCAATTCAGCAGAGAAATCCTGAAATATAAACAAACGAGAGTCTTCCCATATCACGGACCTCTGTTTACGGGAGGCTGTCCAGAAAGCCATCTTGTGCAGATAATTAAGGCAACGAAAGAGCGTGACCCGTGGGCGACTGTCGGGGGTGCGTTGAGGAGGACCCACTCTGTGTACCCTCTCAATTACAAGATCCTTGCAGGTGTCAGAGATATTTAAAAGGGACGGCAGGGTGGACTGTACGAATGTAACTAATTCAGCTCCTTTAATAGACTCAGGCAGCCCCACTAGTCTAATATTATTCCGTCGCGAACGATTTTCTGCATCTTCTAGACGGTTCCATAATTGGTGATTCTCTTTTTGTAAGCGGAGAATGGAACACTGGGTTGACGCCATATCATGGCTTAAAACACCAATCTGATTACAGAGCCGGATTAAGCCTTTGGGGGGCCCGGGGCTCTTAAAACTTGGGGCCCTCTTATCAGCAATACCCGATTGGCTGTGCCTGCTGTGTGCCCCCACACCTCCATGAGGCAGCCGCTAGCTGAAAGTGAGGCTTTCCAGTTCTCCCAGTATTTGGTTCAAAGAGCTTTGGATACCAGGGTGCAAAAGGGCAATAAGTGCAGATGTACTAAGCCTTCAAAAAGTGATAAAGTGGAGAATGATAAACTACTCCTAATTGTCATTTTCAAACCCAGCTTGTAACATGGCAGCTAGGAGCTGATTGGCTGGTACTTTATGTCTGTCCACTTTATCACTTTTCAAGGCTTAGTACATCTGGCCCTAACTCTTTTTGGGCAGTGAGGGTGGGAATGATCCGATGGAGCTGATAATGTTACATAACAGTTTTATAGTAAATAGGGAATGTCAACATAGGCTAAAGCCGGTAACACTAGATGATACGCTCCATAAGCGATATCGTATGTGTTTGCCCTTGAACTCCTGGGCATTCGATCTAGTGCATACACACTGAGCGATATCGCTAATGATAGCATTCAGTGACGTCCTCTTGTCACCACCCTGAACATGCTGTTTCTGACGACTTTGTCAGATTGACCTGCATGAACGGGCGACAGAACACCTTGTTAACGACCCATGGGAGCGCGCATTGTTAACGATATAGTGCATACACACTGGGCGATATTACAAATGATATCGCTCAGAAGGGTCAAAATGAGCGATATCGTTGAAAATATCGCCTAGTGTGTATGGGGCTTAAGATCAGTATAGGGTTTTGAAATAACATTGCAGGAGGTGGATATTGAGAAACCATAAATAGAGATTAAAAAAACTATTCAAGATAAAAATAAATTAGGCAGAGAGATGGTAATAACATGAGAGTTATTAGCTGCTTCAAGGTGGGGTGTTGGGCGAGTGGGTGCAGAGAATGTGTACATAGCTCTCTGTGGCTTCTACCTCTGGTGCACAGTATACTAAATAAAAAAATAAAAAGAGATAAAAAAGGGCAGACTAGATGGGCCAAGTGGTTATCGGTTGTCAATTTCTATGTTACTCTGGGATGGAAGTATTATGCGGCACATATTGTACTGCTATAGCGCTTCCTTCTTTGCTTCTTTATAAGGCGAAGCAGGAAGCAGTACTGACGAGATGTATTACCATTTTGTATGCCAGGATGGGGGAGTGGAAACTCCCCACTTCGGTGATCCCTGCCAGAGCCCACAGTGCATCGGCCTAGTGCTGATGCACTGTGTATCTCCTCCTCACTAGCTCTGCTAGGCATGTGTGAGATCCTGCAAGCCAAGCAAGATCTCCCATGCAGTCCGGAGTTGGCAGCCACTACAGCCAGGGACAGCTCTGTCCCTGGCTGTGGTGTATGGTCAAAACGACACCTGCAGCTGTCGTAATCGATAGCTGCAGGTGTTTGAACGATCAGTCCAACTCGCCATTCATATACTGGCGGCAGTGGTGGGGACATCGCTGTGCTATCTTGTAGATAGCAGTGCATATAATGTCAGTTTACTTATAAAACACCACCATAGTAATACATGGGGGAGGATTGGTAACTGTCGCACTTAGGGGGTCATTCCGAGTCTTTCGCTAGCTGCATTCATTCGCTGTGCAGCGATGAGGCAAAAAAAGGCACTTCTGCGCATGCGTATGAGGCGCAATGCGTACGCGCAAAGTAATATTACATCGAAAGATGTAGTTTCACACAGGGTCTAGCGAAGCTTTTCAGTCGCACTGCTTGCCGCAGAGTGATTGACAGGAAAGGGGCGTTTCTGGGTGTCAACTGACCTTTTTCAGGGAGTGATCGAGAAAACGCAGGTGTGCCAGGAAAAACGCAGGCGTGGCTGGGTGAACGCAGGGCGTGTTTGTGACATCAAATCAGGAACTGAACAGTCTGAAGTAATCGCTGAGTAGGTCTGGAGCTACTCTGAAACTGCTCAAAATTATTTTGCTGCCGCTCTGCAATCCTTTCGTTCGCACTTCTGCTAAGCTAAAATACACTCCCAGTGGGAGGCGGCATAGCGTTTGCACGGCTGCTAAAAAACTGCTAGCGAGCAATCAACTCGGAATGAGCACCTTAAAGTGTACAGTTACTGCTTTCTCCCCTGTTGCCTTAAAATACATCTACCCCTCTGTGTAAAGGAGTGCGATTCCTCCTGTTTCATCATCAAATACTCTTGCCACCTCCTCCTTGGACTCTCTGCCCCAGGGCTCCACCCCCACTTCTTCAAGCCTCTTTTAATGGTCGAAAACCTAGTTGATCAGTGCTGCAGACATGTGGCGCCCTATAAATACAGCTTAATAATAATAATAATAATAATAGTGCAGCTCTTGCTGGGGCTAATTGTGGGACATGCTGCTGGCTGTGACTGAGGAATCTACCTTTATCTGTGATAACTCTTTAAGACCAAGAAGGATCCTCCTTCCAGTCTCTCTACCTCTCCTCCTGTGCAGTGGCTGTATATTTCTGTCACCCAAGCAGTAGCCCTTACCTCCCACCTTCCCATACTCTCCCTCCCCCAATATGACCATTTTCTTCTCCCTTTGCTCTGCAGTGTGCAGTGCACTATACTGAGCTTTGTGTGCCGTCAGACAGGCTTTTACTGCTGTGTACCTTATCTCCAATACCACTGATCAGGCCGGCATCTACAGCTTCTCCCTGCTCGGATGTTTACTCAGTCATTATGTGCTGCTCGGATGTTTACTCAGTCATTATGTGCCTGTGCGGAGCAGACTGGATGGGGGCTGCGGAGGGTGGGAGAGGAAAAGCACACGCTCTGCTGTTTCTTCCCCTTCCTCTATCACGTAGAGCTGGGACAGACGCAGTAGAGGACAGCGCTGCTGAATGCTCATTGGTCAGAGCGGGTCCTGCCTCTGTGCCTGCTCCCAGTCCCGCAGCAGCAGCATTTCTCTCAACTGCATGCGCGTGGGAGAGCACTGCACAGCTGACTCGTGAGACATTCCTGACTTTGTTGTAACCCCCCTGGCGGCCATTTAAGAAAATGAAAATGGCTCCGACTGGGGGGGCCCCATTAGAGATGAGGGCCCGGGGGTACTTGCCCCCTATGACCCTGCCTTAATCCGGCTCTGTCTGATTATCATGCACAGACACCTTGTGAGTGAGGTGCTGCAGCTGTTGTGTAATGTCAGCTACAGCTTTAGACAGCAGGGGGCCCATGGTGTTTGTAATTGCAGTAGCTAAATCAGAGTGTGTGATTGGGGTGTCCGCTGAGCGACTGACCTGAGAAGGATCCTTCTGAAATAATTCAGTGGCCGTTTTCTTAGCCGCGGGAGACGCCGGCGGGGTGCTGTTACTCAGCGCCATATTGGGATTGGCGCGCTTCTTCTCCTGCCTGGGCGGCTGCGGGAGAGCAGAGGGCTTCGGTGCGGCTCCGGAGGCTAGGTATTTCTCCATAATGCTGCAGCTATTAGTGGCACAGTGAGGAGGTCTCTGTGGAAGCCGTGAAAACGGCTTTTAAAAGCTATGTGGTGTCTCGCTGCACGGAGCGATGCTGAGAGCGCTCCTCACAGCATCAAGCCGGAACCGGAAGTCGAAGGTAGTGCATTTATAAAATATATTTGGTGCTTGTTTGGGCAATTTGCGGGGATTTTTGAAGAATCAAATTTTGGTAAATTTGCGTGCTGTATTGTTTTCTATTAAAAGTGCTTGCAAGTTGGTCTAATGGTGTATTTAGTTGTATTTGGCTTTTCACCCATGTTTTGCAGATAGAATCATATTTGTTCACTAGTGTTTAGCTTTAATTAATCTCTGTCTTGTGAAAACTGGTCAAATACGCCCGAGAATGCATTCTTGACCAAACCTATCTTAGTAAATCTAGCCTTAAACGTCTGCTTCACTATGACAATAAACAAGTCACAAGGACAAATGCTCAGGGCTGCAGGCACAGACCTCAAGAAAAGCTGCTTCTCCTATAGGCAGCTTTACATGGCTTGCTCACAAGTTAGTAGCCCCAAGCATTTTTTTATGTTAATCCCTGAAGGAAAATTGCAAATATTGTTTACAAAAACTTTTTGTGATCAATGTATACAATATAAAATATACATCACAATATTAGATGACACTATTGTCTTTGTAAAATTAGTTCCGCTAAGCAATAACAGAACTCCATGTGAGTGAACCCACAGGCAAACGCTAATCAAAAGTATGGCCTTGGTAGTGATTGTTTTCCACTTAGGGTCCATACTTATCTAATCATTTGTTGCAATGGTACACCAAGGCATCTCTTCTGTCATTGATGAAATCAGTGTCAAGCTCCTGTTGCAAAGACATGAAGGCTTAAGCCCAGTACCCACGGGCCGATTTGGGAGAGATGTGTGCTGAGCGAACCGCTCAGCACACATCTCTCCTGCCGCTCAGCACAGCGCGATCTGTGCTGAGCGTGCGGGGGGAGACGGGGGGGCCGCTCACTTCACCCAGCGGGTGAAGTGAGCGACCCGCTAGATTGGCCTGCATGCAGGCCAATCTAGCAGCAGCGATAGCGATGTGCGGGGCCGCGCATCGCTATCGCTGAGGGGGCTACACACGGAGCGATCATGCCGATATTCTAAGCAATCTATTCAGATTGCTTAGAATATCGCTCCGTGAGTACCACCCTTTACTGAAATTCACCATCTGTTTGCAAATCACCTTCAACACCGGTGCTTCTTCAGTGGTCCAAAGAGATGTAAATCACTCTGTGCCAGGTCAGGGCTGTAGGGAGGATGGTCCAATACCTTCCAATAGTAGCGCCATAGCATGTCATGTGTGCAGTTGGCTGAGTATGGCCTGGCATTATCGCGTAGCAATACAACGCTATCATCGTACACCTTGACGAGTTGCTGATAAATTTCACATGCTGATGCAGAAATCTGATCACTGTATGCACCTTATTGTTTGACGATGTTTCTGCCAGCACCGCCTTCTTACAACTGATGTTGGTGTAGGCAGTGGCTGCAAAAGCAAATAACATCTTGGGATGCATAAAATGAATTATAAAGACACATAATACAAATATAGATAAACCATGGTATCAGTTACTAGTTAGGCAACAACATGTGTATGAGGTACAATCTTTGATGTCTCACTGTACAGCAAGATGGACTTAGGAAAACTGTTTAAAGATTGGCATCCTCAATTATACACTGAATAGAAGGGTTAAATTATTCAGACATTAGACAAGCTAGGCTTGTTTACTTTTGAGAAAAAATAATAATACATATTAGTGGTGACCTTATTAACATTTATTTATATCAGCCAGGTTAGTATAAAAATATGTGTTATTCCTTTTTTCTGAAGAGGAAAAGTTATCAACTGTGATTGGAGGAATGTTTCATCATCCGAATAGAAGGGTTCTTTATTGTATGGGTGATTATGCTGCATAGTTCCTTACCACATCACGTGGTAATGGTAAATGCCTTCCTTACTTCTGCTCTTGACTCTGTTTCTCCAGCGAACACTATACATCCTCGCAGATCAACATCTCAACCCTGGCATTCCAAATTCACCAGATATCTGCACAAACATTCACAAACTGCTCAGCTACAGTGCACTTTCTCCATTTCTAATTTACAGTATGTTCTCAACCTACAGTGCTGCCCTATCTGTCTCTAAACAGTCATGCTTCAAGAACTTCATCTCCTCCCAATCTTTGAACCCCAGGTGCCACCATCAACTCCCTCTCTTTCCTCACCACCCCGACTTTCTTCATCACTCTCTGCCCTTGACTTTGCCACCCATCCAAAATTCACTCCAAATGCCAGTAAATCACATCCCAACAGACCCTCAACAACCTCCCCCTCCTTTCCCTGACCACCCCTCATCATCTATATGGAGAGGAAGTGATGCCCTCATCGTTCCTCCCTCCTCCCCAACCACCTCCCCACTTGACCCTATTCTCTCCCACCTCCTCTCTCCTTCTGCCTGTGCTCATCTTGTCCACGTCCTCTATCTATCCCTCTCACCAGGAACTATCGCCTCTCTCTTCAAGCATGCCCTTGTCTCCACCATTCTTAAAAAGCCTACCCTCTATCCTAGCACTCTTTACCAACCACCGACCCATCTCTCTCATCCTTTTTCATCCAAATTCCCCTATAGCGTATTGTCTACAACCACCTTACTTTCTTTCTTCCCACCCCCTGCTTGACACATTTTAGCCTGGTTTCCATCCCTTCCACTCCACTGAAACTGCCCTCACAAATGTCTGCAATTACCTCCATGCTTCCAAATCCAGGGGCCGCTACTCTCTGCTTATTCTGCTTGACCTTTCTGCTGCTTTTGACACTGTGGATCACCCTCTCCTCCTGCAAGTCCTTCACTACATTGCTCTGTGTGACACTACCTCTCTGACTGCTCCTTCTCTGTCTCCTCATATGACTACACCCCACCCCCTTCTACCACCAACAGTAGGTGTCCCCCAAGGCTCTGTTCTTGGGCCTCTCCTTTTCTCTCTCTTTATGTGCTCTTTAGGTGAGCTCAATCGCTCTTTCAACTTCCAAAATCACCTCTATGCTGATAATACTCAAATCAACCTTTCCTCCCCTGACCTCTCTCCTCTCTCATATCTCCAACTGTCTCTCTGCTATCTCTTCTTGGATGTCCCAGCACGTTCTTAAACTAAACATGTCTAAGACTGAGCTGATCATCTTCCCAACCGCCTGCATAACCTCACCTCCCACAATTTCACTCTCTATTGATGGCACAACTCTCTACTCTAGACATCAATTACTTATGTTGTCTTCAAGTTATCATTGATTCCTCCCTCTCCTTCAAACCACACATTCAGTACCTCTCACAGTCCTGCTGTTTCCATCTCAAAAATATTTCCATGATCAGATCTTTTCTCATTCAGGATGCAACTAAGACCCTCATCCACTCATTGGTCATCTCCAGATTGGACTACTGTAATCTCCTCCTATCTGGCCTCCCTGATAAACATCTCTCTCCACTCCAATCCATCCTCAATGCTGCTGCCTGACTCATTTTTCTCCCCAAATGTACTATGTCGACCTCTCCTCTATTACAAGCCCTATACTGGCTCCCCTTTCCTTTCTGAATCCAATTCAAGTTTCTCACATTCATTTACAAAGCCCTCACCCACTCCTCTCCCATTTACATATATGACCTTATCTCCATTTATACACCCTCCCTCTTCGCTCCACAAATACATACCTTCTCTCCTGCAAACTGGTTACTTCCTCCCATTCCTGCCTTAAGGTTTTGGTCATGGTGCTCCCTATCTCTGAAATTCTCCACCTCTCTACAAAACTTTAAACGGAGTCTCAAGACCCACTTCTTCGTCAAACCCAGGCATCTCTCATCCTAAACCCTCTGTTCCATGCTCACTTCTTCCCCATCTGTGTCACCTCTGTCTGTCTGCCCCTCCCCTTCGGAATGTAAGCTCTTATGAGCAGGGCCCTTTCCCCTCATGTGATTTTCCCTCTCTTAGAGGTACGTTTACTAAGGTGGGATTTAAAAAAAACAACTGGTGATGTTGCTCATAGCAACCAATCAACTTCTACTTAACATTTATCTAGCTGCTTCTAGAAGATTATAGATAGAATCTGATTGGTTGCTATGAGCAACATCACCAGTTCTAAAAAAACTCCTACCTTAGTAAATGTGCCCCTTAGACCAGGCATTCCCAACCACTGTCCTCAAGACACACTAACAGTGCAGGTTTTAGTGATATCCAGGCTTAATTAGTAGCTCCGTTATTTTGATTTAACCATCTGTGCTGCAGCCTGGATATTACTAAAACCTGCACTGTTGGTATGCCTTGAGGGCCGTGGTTGAAATGCCTGCCTTAAGGGCCCTACACATTTGTTGATCCGCATCCGAACTGCCCGACGGTGGATACAGCCGACGGGCGACCCGGCGGCGGGGGGCAGTGACGGGGGGAGTGAAGTTTCTTCACTCCGCCCATCACCCGGCTCCATAGAAGTGTAGGCAAATATGGATGAGATCGTCCATATTGGCCTGCATGCACAGCCGAAGGGACCCCAGCGATGAACAAGTGCGGGGCCACGCATCGTTCATCGCTGGAGCCTCCACACTCAAAGATATGAACGGTATCTCGTTCATTAATGAACGAGATCGTTCATATCTTTGAATGATATCGCCCAGTGTGTAGGGCCTATTAGACTATTATCTACTCCATACACCTTTTATTTGCAACTAACCCTCGGTTTCTGCCACCTTAATGATTGTTTTAGTGTCCTGTCCTCTGATGCATCAATGTTTATATACCCTGTGTTTGTCCTACATTGCCTGGTATTGTAAGTTGTTTTATTGTCCGTTTATTTATGTATTTTGTTAGGCTTTGCAGAACCACTGTGGTGCCATATAAATAAACAATAATAACAATTATAATAATAATAATAATAATAATAATAATAATAATTATTATTATTATTATTATTATTATTATTATAGAATTCAAATAGAGATTACATATCTTTCTAAAAATAAATGGCATATGCAATTGTAATTATTTGAGAACATTATGGTATGGAGGAAATAATCAAGATAATTTATCTGATCAACATTTTTCTAGTCAGGATGGAATTATTTACCCCCGGAAGGAACAATGGGCATCTGTCACTCAGGAGGATTTCTTTTGTCTTCCTCTGATAACATATTTGAAAGGGTCAAACTTGATGAACCTGTGTCCTTTTTTTTTAATTTACATATGATGTTACTATGCAATTGTAAATCAATATTTTTATCTGAGCCCTACAGTATACATCGCTATATCACACTATACACAGTCACAGATGTATTACTGTATGTTTCTCTTCTTTGTTGTTCCAGACTTACGTGAGTGTCATGGTAGCACTAACATTTGTGGCACTAGTACACGATGTGAAAAACTGGACAACACCATTATCTGTACATGTGATAATGGTACCCGCAGAGGAAATGAAACACAATTCTGTCCAACTAATCATAGAACGGAGAATGGGTGCACAGGTGAGTGAGCAAAGAGAAAAAAGATACAGTATTTACATCATATAAATCCTCTTATTACATTGTATGGTACATATTAACATACACTAAGTTTCATTTATTATATAATGAGGTAATGCATGCATCTAGAGTAAGTCCAGTAGGTACTGGATGGAAGCCTCGTCTCCCTTCATAGATTCTGCTGTACACTAGCAAACCGGCAACCCCATGTAGAAAAAAATACAAAAATAATAGAGGGTAACAACCACTTAACCACACAAGCAGTATGCCTTTACCGGGACATGGGCACCTGACCTGGCAGTGTGCTCATACATACACACAACACATTAAAACTGACATCTGGCCACCTGACTTCCCCCATTCTACCCTTGTAACTTAATTTGCTTCACATCACCCTACCAGGACATGGACACCAGAAATGCAGATGCCAACAGAACATAACGCTACTCTACTGCCCGAGAAAGCACAGCAACTGACCTGAACCAAGTTCACCCTTCCTGACATACCCACCCACCCCAACACACCCATATACCCACCTACCGCAGCACACTGCCAGGACACACACAAACGCCCACCATCACTCACCCACTCATTAATCCACCTTGCTTATCTTTCATACGGACAAAACCAAGTGCCTGCCATTTACCGTAACACATTCATTGGACCCAACTTCCCCCCACTATAAGAACCATCCACCCATTCTGCCACCCATGTACCTTGCCAACCTTTTTCCCCATTGGGTTATAGTGATATGGGACAGGGAGAGAGGGAGAGAGAGAGAGAAAGAGAGAGAGCGAGAGAGAGAGAGAGAGAGAGAAAAGACAAAGGAGAGACCCTGTAAAGGGAAAGAGAGTGACAAATGGAGGGATGGACATTGGGATGAAGAGAGAGAGAGACATTGGGGAAAGAGACAAGGTGAGGGAAAGAGCGCTACTTGGAGGGAGGAGAGAGTGATAGGAAGGAAAAAGGAGTGTAATGAAAAATAATGCAAAATGGGGGATGGAGAGAGCAACACAGGGGATGGAGAGAGTGAAACAGTGTAAGAAGATAAAAATACAGTATGGGGAGGGAGAGAGAAAGACACACACACACACACAGGAGGAAAGGGAAAAATGGGGAAGGGAGGCAGGGAGGGTGAGAGAAACATGGGGGGGGAAGGGAGATGAGAAGATTGGGGAATAGATAGTAGCTAATGACCTGGTGAATGATAGATCCAACATACTAGTATATAAATATTTGTTTGTGTAGTGAAATCAGTACTCAGGGAACAGAAGAGCTGCTGTTACTGCTAGACATAATGGGGGAAATTCAAATGTTTGAAAAGTCAGTTGGTAGTCTGTATTTTCCTATCTAATAAACAGGAAAAAACAGACATCCTACCGACTTTTCAAACATTTGAATCTCCCCCTAAGAATGACAACTTATTGTTTTATCAGTCAATATTGCAGGGTGGTGTCATTTAGAAAAATGAAAAAAAAAAAAAAAGATGTGGAGGCAAAGGACACTTTTTGGAGTAAATGCACCTATATTCCCACAATGCACCTTGCTATAGTTTTCAGTGCATCAGTACAGGTACAGTGCTGTAATGTTCTGTGGGGCTTCACATGGTCATAGGAGTGCGTATTCTGACACAAGAAAATGCTCCACTTTAACATATTGCATTCTATCAAACATTAAATGAGTGTAAAGTAGAAATCAGGGCTGTTGTTACTGCTTACGCACCCATCATAGGATGCATACAAATTTCTTTAAAGCCACCCGATATTGGGGGTCATTCCGACCTGATCGCAGTCTGACATTTTTTGCAGCGCAGCGATCAAGTCACTACTGGGCATGCGTATGCACTGCAATGTGCAGGTGCGTTGTACGGGTACAAAGCAGATCGTTGCTGTGTGATGGGTTTAACAAAGAATCCATTCGCACAGCCGATTGCAAGGAGATTGACAGGAAGAAGGCGTTTATGGGTGTCAACTGATCGTTTTCTGGGAGTGTTTGTAAAAACACAGGCGTGTCCAAGCGTTTGCAGGGCGGGTGTCTGACGTCAATTCCGGGACCAGACAGGCTGAAGTGATCGCAACAGCTGAGTAAGTTCAGACCTACTCAGAAACTGCACAAAATGTTTTTGCAGAGCTCAGCAGCACACGCGTTCACACACTTGCAAAGTGAAAATACACTCTCCTATGGGCGGCGACTATGCATTTGCGCGGCTGCTAAAAACAGCTAGTGAGCGATCAACTCGGAATGACCCCCCATATACCTGCTATATTTTTTTATATACTGAATTTTTTTTAAACAAAAACAAGTTGTCATGAAAATAAGCAAAGCCAGAATAAAATTAAACCTCATTGTTTATTCTGAAGGAATTGAATACAGATATTATGAATCACCTGTTACCCAAAATTGCAGTATGCATGAAACCAAATACCAGAGAAAACATCAGAACTGTAATCGTGCAGAAGAAGGTTCTAGTTTTATATATGGACAGAACACAACCAGCATAGCAGAAATTTCAATAAACTATTGCTCACTAACTTGCGGTTCAGAGAAGAGTTTGGCAATACAATAACAAGTCCATTCCATCAGCAGATGTTGGCAGGGAAATGAGACAGTCCATTACAGTGCTGTAACTAGACATTTTAGCGCTGTATGCAAGAAATGGCATTGGCGCCCCCCTCCTCATTATTTAAAATAGGGGCAGTGGCTTCATGGGGAAGAGGTGTAGCCACAAAATAATATCAATTCATATTACGGTGCACAGTAGTCTCCATTATTCAAATTACGCCGCACAGTAGCGCCACTACACCAACTAGAGCCCCTTTTTACACATTACGGCAGACAGCGTCCCCTTTCACACATTACGGCAGACAGCGTCCCCTTTTTACACATTACGGCAGACAGCGTCCCCTTTTTTACACATTACGGCAGACAGCGTCCACCTTTTACACATTACGGCAGACAGCGTCCACCTTTTACACATTACGCCAGACAACGTCCACCTTTTACACATTACGGCAGACAACGTTCACCTTTTACACATTATGACAGAGTCCCCTTTTTTACACATTATGGCAGACAGTCCCCCTTTTTACACATTACTGCAGACAGACCCTTTTTACACATTACGGCAGACAGAGCCCCCTTTTACACATCTCCTGTAGGTAACAGAACAGGGTGTGCAGACAAGTTCTGTACTGCTGCATAGTTGGGATACCCAGAACACAAAACCCACCCACCTATACCTGCAGTGGGGATTATGGGTAGGCTCCAGGAGTAGATAATTTCCCCTATTAGCCAGCTCCAGATGAGAGGGCTTTGGAGGGCTCCATAATCACTGCTTTCCCCACCCGATATCAGGTTGATTGGTGGTCAACCATAATCACAGTCTTAGCTGGTACCTGGAGGAGTAGGGCAGGGACAACAGTGGCAGCACATGGGAAGCGGTGCTGGGATACTGGGGATGACGCAGCCCGAAGTACAAGGAAAGTTTGATTGCTGAACAGTCCTCCTACTCCTCCCCCTGTGTCACACTCACCTCTCGCTGCTGCTGGTGTCCCACACGGGTCCTCTCCGGTACATTGGCAGCTGATCAGGTACCACGTTTCTCTTAAGTAATTTGTCCACCGGCATCAGCAGAGCTGTACCACTTCTCACACACCGTAAATCCCTGGCTCTGCACACCAGTTTTTTACTGGATGTAACAATGCAGCCGCCATTTACAGATATGCTGCCCCGCTCGCAGGACGCCAGGCACAGTGGAGGGCAGGGGAGAGGTTGGACTGTACTATACCAGTAAAATAACATTAATGACAAGCACACTAATGTGTGTATAATATGCCCAAGGAAATGTATAAACTGGACTTATTTAAAGTACAATGACTATATTGGACAGAGCTTGATCAAATAGGTCAGGTAAGTAGAAGGAAGCTTTCACGCAGAATGACGCCAGGAATTTCTGCTTTCCTCAATCATTTCTAAGACATTGGATTGTGGATGAGAGGATCCCTTGGCATTTCTACGTGAAACGAGAGTGCTTCTGCTGTCGGCTCCCATACAGTGTAACCATTAAATGGGGCCGATGAGAGAGCACTGAAAAAAGGAAGTAGCAAGAAATCAAGTAGATAGTGTAGTCTAATACCACGTTCACACTGACAATTAGCGGGTTGCACCCGGGACTCATGCACGAGTCCTTCCCGGCAGGGCCGGTGCAAGGTTTCTAGGCACCATAGGCAAAGCTACACAATACTCTCCCCCCCCCCCCCCCCCCCTACTCACACAGACTTAGTACATACTGGAAATGTGGTAAAAACTCCATAACTTGGTTTTTACCACATTTTCCCATTAGTGCATTCCGCAGGTTGGGTATGGTATACTGGCAGTCAGGATGCCGGTGGTCAGAATACTGATCCCGGCATTCTGACTGGCTAAAATCCGACAGGGAAGCTTAGGTAAGAGAACCCTAATCCACCCCCTAACCCTCTTTCCCTGCAGCCTAAACCTATCTCTAATTTCCCCTCCCGCAGCCTAACCCTATCTCTCACTTCCCACAGCCTAACCCTAACCTTCCCTTCCACAGCCTAACCCCCCACCCCCACCCCCTGCAGCCTAACCCTAACCAAACTTTTGTTTGGGATTCTGGCTGTCGGAATGCCACCGTCGGCATTCTGACAGGTTTCAGGATTCCGCAGCTGGCATTCTGACCACAAGGATGCTGAACGCCGGGATCCTAGCAACATCCCCATCCCGCCAAGTGTGCTGACTCTTAGGGGGATATTCAAATGTTTGAAAAGTCAGTTGGATGTCTGTTTTTCCTATCTAATAGACAGGAAAAAACAGACACCCAACTGACTTTTCAAACATTTGAATTCCCCCCTTAGTGGAACTTCAGGGCAGGTTGCTGCTGTAATGCTGCAGGTGTACCCAGGCTGTGCAAGAACAGCTAGACAAGGGATGGATTAAGCCTTCAGGAGGCCTGTGGCACTTAAGACAGGAGGTCCCTCTCCATCATGTCAGATCCACATTCTTGGCTGTGCCTATCAGGCACCTTTCCACAGCTTTGAGCATTTGGGAAATACAGTCAAACCTCCAAAGACTGCAGTTTGCAAAGTTTTTTTTATTGCATTTTAGTGTTATTTCTCTGACGTCCTAGTGGATGCTGGGAACTCCGTAAGGACCATGGGGAATAGACGGGCTCCGCAGGAGACTGGGCACTCTAAAGAAAATATTAGGTACTATCTGGTGTGCACTGGCTCCTCCCTCTATGCCCCTCCTCCAGACCTCAGTTAGAATCTGTGCCCGGCCAGAGCTGGGTGCTCCTAGTGGGCTCTCCTGAGCTTGCTAGTAAAGAAAGTATTTGTTAGGTTTTTTATTTTCAGTGAGCTTCTGCTGGCAACAGACTCACTGCTACATGGGACTAAGGGGAGAGAAGCAAACCTACCTGCTTGCAGCTAGCTTGTGCTTCTTAGGCTACTGGACACCATTAGCTCCAGAGGGTTCGAACACAGGCACCTGTCCTCGATCGTCCGTTCCCGGAGCCGCGCCGCCGTCCCCCTCGCAGAGCCAGAAGAACAGAAGCTTGAAGACGACGAAATCGGCGACTGAAGACTCCTGTCTTCATTAAGGTAGCGCACAGCACCGCAGCTGTGCGCCATTGCTCCCAGCACACTTACACACTCCGGTCACTGTAGGGTGCAGGGCGCTGGGGGGGGGGGGGGGGGGGCACCCTGGGCTGCAATTGTGGTACCTTTTGGCATAACAATACATATATATGGTCTGGCACTGTATATATGTAAAAACCCCCGCCAATTTTTTTACACAGAAAGCGGGACAGAAGCCCGCCACTGAGGGGGCGGGGCCTTCTTCCTCAGCACACCAGCGCCATTTTTTCTTCACAGCTCCCCAGGCTCTCCCCTGCAGTATCCAGGTACAAGACGGGTTAAAAAGAGAGGGGGGGGCACATAAATTTAGGCGCAAATAAGACTTATAAAGCAGCTATTGGGTAAATCACTTATTGTCAGTCAAAATCCCTGTGTTATATAGCGCTGTGGTGTGTGCTGGCATACTCTCTCTCTGTCTCCCCAAAGGACTTTGTGGGGTCCTGTCCTCAGTCTGAGCATTCCCTGTGTGTGTGCGGTGTGTCGGTACGGCTGTGTCGACATGTTTGATAAGGAGGGTTACGTGGAGGCGGAGCAAGGGCAGATAAGTGTGGGGTCCCCCCGTCGGGGGCCGACACCTGATTGGATGGATATGTGGAAGGTCTTAAACGACAATGTATGCTCCTTACATAAAAGGTTTGATGACGCTGCAGCCTTGGGACAGCCGGGGTCTCAGCCCGCGCCTGCCCAGGCGACTCAGAAACCTTCAGGGGCTCATAAACGCCCTATATATCAGATGGTTGACACAGATGTCGACACGGAGTCCGACTCCAGCGTCGACGATGATGAGGCACATTTACAGTATAAAATGACCAAAGCCATCCGATACATGATTTTTGCAATGAAAGATGTATTACACATTTCTGAGATTAACCCTGTTAATACCAAGAGGGTTTATATGTTTGGGGAGAAAAAGCAGCCAGTGACTTTTCCCCCATCTGATGAATTAAATGAGTTGTGTGAAGAAGCGTGGAGTTCCCCTGATAAGAAATTAGTGATTTCTAAGAGGTTACTGATGGCGTACCCTTTCCCGCCAACAGACAGGTTACGTTGGGAAACATCCCCTAGGGTGGACAAGGCGCTGACACGCTTATCTAAAAAGGTGGTCCTGCCGTCTCAGGATACGGCCGCCCTAAAGGAGCCTGCGGATAGAAAGCAGGAAGCTATCCTGAAGTCAGTGTATACACACTCTGGTACTCTACTGAGACCTGCTATTGCTTCAGCCTGGATGTGTAGTGCTGTAGCAGCGTGGACAGATACTCTGTTAGACGACATAGATTCCCTCGAGAGAGATACTGTTTTGCTAACCCTGGGCCATATCAAAGACGTTGTCTTATATATGCGGGATGCTCAGAGGGACATTTGCCTGCTGGGCTCTAGAATTAATGCTATGTCCATTTCTGCCAGGAGGGTCTTATGGACGCGGCAATGGACAGGAGATGCTGATTCTAAAAAACACATGGAGGTTTTGCTTTATAAGGGTGAGGAATTGTTTGGGGACGGTCTGTCGCACCTCGTGTCTACAGCGACAGCTGGAAAGTCAACTTTCTTGCCTCAGGTTTCCTCACAGCCTAAGAAAGCACCGTATTATCAAATGCAGTCCTTTCGTTTCCAGAAAGGCAAGAGAGTCAGGGGCGCATCCTTTCTTGCCAGAGGCAAGGGTAGAGGTAAGAAGCTGCACCATGCAGCCAGTTCCCAGGAACAAAAGTCCTCCCCTGTTTCCACTAAGTCCACCGCATGACGTTGGGGCTCCACAGGCGGAGCCAGGTGCGGTGGGGGCGCGTCTCCGAAACTTCAGCAGCCAGTGGGTTCGCTCACAGGTGGATCTCTGGGCCATACAAATTGTATCTCAGATATACAAGCTGAAATTCGAAGCGACCCCCCCCCCCCCCCCCCCCCGCCGTTACCTCAAATCAGCCTTGCCAGCTTCCCCCATGAAAAGGGAGGTAGTGCTGGCGGCAATTCACAAGCTGTACCTCCAGCAAGTGATTGTCAGGGTCCCCCTCCTTCAACTGAATTTAAAATCCTTGAACACTTATATAAAGAAATTCAAGTTCAAAATGGAATCGCTCAGAGCGGTTATTACAAGCCTGGAAGAGGGGGATTTTATGGTGTCGCTGGACATCAAAGATGCTTACTTGCATGTCCCCATTTATCCACCTCACCAGGAGTACCTCAGATTTGTGGTACAGGACTGTCATTACCAATTCCAGACGTTGCCGTTTGGCCTGTCCACGGCACCGAGAATATTTACCAAGGTAATGGCCGAAATGATGATACTCCTTCGGCAGAAGGGAGTTATAATTATCCCGTACTTGGACGATCTCCTCATAAAGGCGAGGTCCAGGGAGCAGTTGTTGATCAGCGTAGCACTCTCTCCGGAAGTGTTGCAACAGCACGGCTGGATTCTGAATGTTCCAAAGTCGCAGCTGATTCCTACGACGCGTCTGCTTTTCCTGGGTATGATTCTGGACACAGAACTGAAGAAGGTGTTTCTCCCGGTGGAGAAGGCCCAGGAATTAGCATCTCTGGTCAGGGACCTCCTGAAACCAAAACAGGTATCGGTGCATCACTGCACGCGAGTCCTGGGAAAGATGGTGGCTTCATACGAAGCCATTCCCTTCGGCAGGTTCCATGCGAGGATCTTTCAGTGGGATCTGTTGGACAAGTGGTCCGGATCGCATCTTCAGATGCATCGGCTGATCACCCTGTCCCCAAGGGCCAGGGTGTCTCTTCTGTGGTGGCTGCAGAGTGCTCACCTTCTCGAGGGCCGCAGGTTCGGCATACAGGACTGGGTCCTGGTGACCACGGATGCAAGCCTCCGAGGGTGGGGGGCAGTCACTCAGGGAAGAAACTTCCAAGGGCTGTGGTCAAGTCTGGAGACTTCTCTACATATAAATATACTGGAACTAAGGGCCATTTACAACGCCCTGAGTCAAGCAGAGCCCCTGCTTCGAAACCGGCCAGTGCTGATTCAGTCAGACAACATCACGGCGGTCGCCCATGTGAACCGCCAGGGCGGCACAAGAAGCAGGATGGCAATGGCGGAAGCCACAAAGATTCTTCGATGGGCGGAGAATCACGTGCAAGCACTGTCAGCAGTGTTCATTCCGGGAGTGGACAACTGGGAAGCAGACTTCCTCAGCAGACACGACCTCCACCCGGGAGAGTGGGGACTTCATCAAGAAGTCTTCCAACTGATTGCAAACCGATGGGAACTGCCACAGGTGGACATGATGGCGTCCCGACTCAACAAAAAGGTAAAAAAATATTGCGCCAGGTCAAGGGACCCTCAGGCGATAGCTGTGGACGCCCTAGTGACACCATGGGTGTACCAGTCGGTATATGTGTTTCCTCCTCTTCCTCTCATACCCAAGGTACTGAGAATAGTAAGAAAGAGAGGAATAAGAACAATACTCATTGTTCCGGATTGGCCAAGAAGGACTTGGTACCCGGAACTGCAAGAAATGCGCACAGAGGACCCATGGCCTCTGCCTCTCAGACAGGACCTGCCGCAACAAGGGCCCTGTCTGTTCCAAGACTTACCGCGGCTGCGTTTGACGGCATGGCGGTTGAACGCCGGATCCTAGCGGAAAAAGGCATTCCGGATGAAGTTATTCCTACGCTGATAAAGGCTAGGAAAGACGTGACAGCAAAGCATTATCACCGTATATGGCGAAAATATGTTGCTTGGTGTGAGGCCAGGAAGGCCCCTACAGAGGAATTCCAGCTGGGTGGTTTCCTGCACTTCCTATGGTCAGGGGTGACTATGGGCCTAAAATTGGGGTCCATAAAGGTCCAGATTTCGGCCCTCTCCATTTTCTTTCAAAAAGAACTGGCTTCACTGCCTGAGGTTCAGACGTTTGTTAAGGGAGTGCTGCATATTCAGCCCCCTTTTGTGCCACCAGTGGCACCCTGGGATCTTAACATTGTGTTGGATTTCCTGAAATCCCACTGGTTTGAGCCACTTAGGACCGTGGAACTAAAGTATCTCACGTGGAAAGTGGTCATGCTGTTGGCCTTAGCTTCGGCTAGGCGTGTGTCGGAATTGGCGGCTTTGTCATGTAAAAGCCCATATCTGATCTTCCATATGGACAGGGCAGAATTGAGGACTCGTCCCCAATTTCTCCCAAAGGTGGTATCATCGTTTCATTTGAACCAACCTATCGTGGTGCCTGCGGCTACTCGGGACTTGGAGGACACCAAGTTACTGGACGTAGTCAGGGCTTTGAAAATATATGTTTCCAGAACGGCTGGAGTCAGGAAGACTGACTCGCTGTTTATCCTGCATGCACCCAACAAGCTGGGTGCTCCTGCTTCAAAGCAAACTATTGCGCGCTGGATCTGTAGCACGATTCAGCTGGCTCATTCTGCGGCTGGATTGCCACATCCAAAATCAGTAAAAGCCCATTCCACAAGGAAGGTGGGCTCTTCTTGGGCGGCTGCCCGAGGGGTCTCGGCTTTACAACTTTGCCGAGCGGCTACTTGGTCGGGTTCAAACACATTTGCAAAGTTCTACAAGTTTGATACCCTGGCTGAGGAGGACCTTGTGTTTGCTCATTCGGTGCTGCAGAGTCATCCGCACTCTCCCGCCCGTTTGGGAGCTTTGGTATAATCCCCATGGTCCTTACGGAGTTCCCAGCATCCACTAGGACGTCAGAGAAAATAAGAATTTACTCACCGGTAATTCTATTTCTCGTAGTCCGTAGTGGATGCTGGGCGCCCGTCCCAAGTGCGGACTTTCTGCAATACGTGTATATAGTTATTGCTTAAATAAGGGTTATTGTTATGAGCCATCCGTTGAGTGAGGCTCAGTTGTTGTTCATACTTTTAACTGTGTAAGGTTATCACAAGTTGTACGGTGTGATTGGTGTGGCTGTTATGAGTCTTACCCTGGATTCCAAAAATCCTTTCCTTGTAATGTCAGCTCTTCCGGGCACAGTTTCCCTAACTGCGGTCTGGAGGAGGGGCATAGAGGGAGGAGCCAGTGCACACCAGATAGTACCTAATCTTTTATTTAGAGTGCCCAGTCTCCCGCGGAGCCCGTCTATTCCCCATGGTCCTTACGGAGTTCCCAGCATCCACTACGGACTACGAGAAATAGAATTACCGGTGAGTAAATTCTTATTTTCCCCCCGCCCCACCCCATCTCCCTCACAGAAAGGTGCCACTAGCCATGTACCTGCCCTAGCTGGGGTGCCCATATTTGTAGTCACTTATCTGCGTGAAGCAGGGCAAGGAGAACATACTGCTTGATGTGCAGACAACAGAGGGTGTAATGTAGCCAGGGAGAGAGGAGACAGGATCACTACCTCCTTGAGCTTAGCCCAGTCCTATGTTGGTTGCACAGAGTAATAACTTTCTAGAGACACTGCACTGCATTCCTTCCCCACCACCTCCGACCTCCAGTCACAGCACAGCCTAACAGTCTAATGAATCATGCAAAGAGGCTGCCGCTGATCTCCGTAGATCACAGGGGGAAAGGGGTGGCGGGGGGTGGCGGATGATAGTGTAAATGGATGTAACCTGTCAGTGCTGCAGCTTCTGTGCCGGCTGTTACCACAGGTGGGCGGCTACGACATCCCTGCTCCTCATCTGTTAAGGAAGTAATATAGCTAGCACTCATCAGCACCGTGCAGCGCCGCCCTCCAGTGGCCGGCGCTCATAGGCAGCTGCCTAAAGCTGCCTAATGGTAGCACTGGCCCTGCTTCCCGGGTGCAACCCGCTTGAGACCCCGTTCAGAGTGGTGGCCCGACACTGCATATTGCCGTGTCGATGACGTCACCGGGTCACATGCGGGGGCGGCGCTTGGAGATCAGATGATCTACAAGCGCCGCCCGCACCTATAGTGTGAATTGGTCCCGGATCGCATCGATTCGGGAACACCGTTCACACTTGCGCCTCACCCGGTATTGACCCGGGAATAACCCTTCTTTATTCCCGGGTTGAAATACCGGGTCAGATGACCCGGGAACTTGCCAGGACCCCCGTTCATACTGCAAATAAATCTGGCTTACTGCGCGTTCACGTGCAATAACCTGGATTTTTAAAGGCAGTGTGAACGTGGTATTACATAGTTACATAGTTACATAGTTGTTGAGGTTAAAAAAAGACAGATGTCCATCGGGTTCAACCTGTATAATAAATATTTTTTATTTGTTTGTTTTTTTAATCTTAATTAAATGCTGTATCCTTGGATATTTTTTTCCGCTAGGAATTTATCTAATCCATTTTTAAACGTATTTATTGAGTCCACCATTACTACCTTCTTTGGTAAAGAATTCCAAATCTTTACTGTTCTTACTGTGAAGAACCCTTTTCTCCTTTGTGTATGGAATTTTTTTTCTTCTAACCTCCGGGGGTGTCCTCGTGTCCTCTGTAGTGTTTTTTTTTTATAAACAAATCATTTGATAAATACTTGAATTGTCCCTTAATGTATTTATAAATATTATTAATGTCCCCTCTCGGTCACCTCTTTTCCAGTGTAAATAAATCTAACCTTTTAAGTCTTTCCTCATAATCCAGTGCCTCTAACCCCTTAACCAATTTGGTGACTCGCCTCTGAACCTTTTCGAGCTCCAAGATATCTTTTTTTATAGTGAGGTGCCCAGAACGGTACACAATATTCCAGGTGTGGCCGCACCAATGATTTATACAGTGGCAGTATTACACGCTCATCCCTTGTCTCCATTCCCTGTTGTATGCATGCTAATACCTTATTTGCTTTTGTTGCTGCATTTTGACATTGCAAACTGCTACCAAGTTTATTGTCGATGAGCACCCCCAAATCTTTTTCAACTACTGTTATCCCTACATTTTCCTCATTTAGTTTATAGACAGCCTGATTGTTCTTAGTCCCAAAGTGCATAACTTTACATTTGTCTGTATTGAACCTCATTCTCCATTTATCTGCCCAGACCTCAAGTGTAGATAAGTCATTCTGCAGAGACTCAACATCCTTGTCTGAATTAATTACTCTACATAGCTTAGTATCATCTGCGAAAATTGATACTGTGATTTCCAGTCCCTCTCCAAGGTCATTAATGAATATATTAAACAACAATGGTCCGAGTACTGAACCCTGTTGTAATCCACTGAGCACTGGAGCCCATTCAGAGTACATCCCATTAATCCCCACTCGCTGTTCCCTATTGAACAGCCAATTATTCACCCAAGTACAAATAGTTTCCCCTACACCAAGCTCCCTTAATATGAGAATTAGTCGCTTATGTCGAATTTTGTCAAAGGCCTTAGCGAAGTCCAAAAAGATCACATCCACTGCATGACCCTGATCAATATTATCGCTCACTGTCTCGTAGAAGCTTATTAAGTTAGTTTGACAGGATCTGTCCTTCACAAAACCATGCTGATTCCTAGTAATAACCTTGGAGGTATCCAAGTACTCAAGTATGCTGTCCCTTAATATACCTTCCAGTAATTTCCTCACTAAAGATGTCAAACTTACCAGTCTATAGTTACATGGATGAGTTTTAATACCCTTTTTAAATATTGGGACTACCTCTGCTATACGCTAGTCCTTTGGTATCACTCCTGATCTAACTGACTCTCTGAAAATCAAATATACGGGTCTCGATATCCCTACATTAAGTTCCATAAAAACCCTGGGGTGCAGTCCATCCGGCCCAGGAGATTTATTTATCTTAATTTTACTTAGTCTCTCCCGGACTACTTGTTTATCCTAGAACCTAGCATCAGGTCGTTTTCATAGCTTATGTTATGCTCTACTCTCGTCAACCTGTCCTCATTCGTGAATACTGATGAAAATAATTTATTAAATAAATCTGCTTTATCCCTATCAACATTAATCAAGACATCCAACTCACCCTTTAAAGGCCCAATATTCTCCCTTTTTAACCCTTTTCCATTTATGTACTTAAAAAACTTTTTGGAGTTTGTTATACACGCCTTTGCGATTTGTTTTTTGTTTTCTATTTTTGCTGCTCTGATTTCTTTTTTGCATTTTTTGTTACATTCCTTGTAGAACTGGAATGATTCCACCATTCCGTCAGACTTAAATGCTTTTAAAGCACGCCTTTTATTATCCATTTGTTCCTTGACCCTTTTATTAAGCCACATCGGTTTGAATTTCCTACTCCTGTTTTTGATGACTTTGGGAATATACAAATTAGTTTACTTATTGAGCGTAGTTGTAAAAAACATTCCACATTTTAGCAGTATTCTTACCTTGCAATACAATTTCCCAATTGATGTTCCTCATTGCTTGTTTCAGCAAAATGAAATTGACTTTCTTAAAGTAAAAAGTTTCATTTAGACCCTTGTATTGTTGTTTTTGAAAACTGATATCGAATGTGATCATATTGTGATTGCTATTTCCTAGAGTCTCCCCTACTTTAGTATTTGATATTATTTCCTCATTATTAGTTAGTACTAGGTCCAGTACAGCCCTTTGCCTAGTTGGTTCCCCGATTACCTGAGTCAAGTAGTGATCTTTAAGCATGTTTAAGAACCTGTTACCTCTAGTTGTATTTACTGTTTTGGTGTTCCAGTTTATGTCTGGGTAATTAAAGTGCCCAACAATAATGACGTCCCCCATACCTGCAGCTTTTTCGATTTGCTGCCAGAGTAGTAATTCCTCAGACACACTAATATCTGGTGGTTTATAGCATGTCCCTATTAGAAGTTTTTCTGTATCTTTACCCCCACTCGAAGTCTCAACCCACAATGACTCCACGTTATCTCCAGTCCCCTCATAAATGACTTCCTTTAAATATGGTTTTAAGAAAGGTTTAACATAAAGACAAACACCCCCTCCCGTTTTATTAGCCCTATCTCTTCTGAAGAGGGTGAACCCTTCCATGTTTGTCGCCCAGTCGTGTGAATTGTCCCACCATGTCTCTGTAATGCCTATTATATCATATTGGTCATTAAGTGCAATTGTTTCTAACGCCCCCATTTTACTGGTTAGGCTTCTTGCATTTGTAATCATACACTTTAGTTTGGTAATTCCCTGATCCGTAAGTTTTGTTGTAGATAACGTTTCCTTAGGAAACTGAGTATCCCTTAAATTCCCATTGCTGACTATTTTTCTCCTTCCCCCTTCTCCACCCTCATTATACTTTATACATCCCATTTTCCTTTGCTCTCTAGTTGTCCCACTAATTCTTTCTAATCCCTCCCCCCAGGCACCTAGTTTAAAATCTCCTCCAACCTTCGAACCATCCTTCCCCCCCAGCACTGCTGCCCCCTCCTCGTAACAAAAAGCTTCTCTATGCAAGGTAAATCCAAATATAAGGGAGTCAAGTGTTAAACAGTACCTGCACAGGTAATGAGCATACTGATGGAAGATCAAATGCACCAACCTAAGAATAAATTGCTTCCCTGTTTCATCAGGGATCTGACCACCACTACTTGAACAATGTATCACGTTATCACTGTCCAGTATGCACACTTGTAGTCTAAATCAATCACTGTCACTGTTGTGATAATATATTTAGATAAACACTATTTCTATATGTTTGGCTGTTGTATGGTTCTTCCAAAAATCTTTGTACTGTCCCTTTAGATAAACCTAATTGATGTCATGGAGTACTAATCAAGAGATATTAGAATGATATCTATATAGATCATTAGAATCTGAAATAACATAATCTGAAAAAAGGATTACCACACCTCTGTTACCTCAGGAATCCAGCTCAACTACACCTTTTTTTAAGCAGCAAAATGTACAATGACAATTCCAGTAATTTATAGCAGTCTGTATCCTTGTTAGTAATAACTACGATTATTGGATTAAGGTGGACATACATTTCTTTATGTTGTAGACATTAAAGTTACGTGCTCCCTTTGAATGCACCTGTTTGAGCACTATCACATCTAGCAACAGCCAAGTAGGTGACTGATAAGCAGGTGGGGGGAGGGGCAAGTCAAGCCATACATATAGGTATAACTCTCACCTGTGTCCCTACAGTATACCTATCTATATGACTTTACTTGCCCCTCCTCCCACCTGTGTATCTGTTACCTACTTGGCTGTTGTATAGCAAACCAAAAACAAATTCCAAGTATACGCAAGTATACCTGGCCAATAAAGCTGGATTCTAATTCTGCAAGTTTTACCGGTATTTCACTGGTTTCAATGCGTTTGCGTCACCTGTATCAATTCAGTCAGCTGGACCTCCTGGTGCGGTAACATCGTTATCATACATACCAGAAGAAAAGACCTGTAGGTTACCAATTGTGTTTTGCCAGTTTAGGCTACTTACAATCGCAGTGTGTATGTCTGGAGTCCGACATGCATGTTTCACCTGGGTGGCTTTGTCAGGGACTGTGTGACCGACATCAAGATGCTGTGGTTTACAGTGCATCTGGAAAGTATTCACAGCACTTCACTTTTTCCACATTTTGTTATGTTACAGCCTTATTCCAAAATTAAATAAATACATTTTTCCCTCAAAATTTTACTCACAATACCCCATAATGACAACTTGAAAAAAGTTTTTTGAGATTTTTCAAAATTTATTAAAAATAAAAAACTAAGACATCATATGTATATAAGTATTCACAGCCTTTGCAATGAAGCTCAAAATTGAGCTCAGGCGCATCTTGTTTCCACTGATCATCCTTGAGATGTTCCTACAGCTTAACTGGAGTCCACCTTTGGTAAATTCAGTTGATTGGACATGATTTGGAAAGGCACACACCTGTCTATACAAGGTCCCACACTTGACAGTGCATGTCTGAGCACAAACCAAGCATGAAGTCAAAGGAATTGTCTGTAGACCTCTGAGAAAGGATTGTCTCGAGGCACAAATCTGGGGAAGGGTACAAAAAAATATATGCTGCTCTGTGAGAGTGTGTGTGGGTGAGTGTCGGGCCGCTGCTAGTGAGTGAGAGTGAGTGCATAAGTGTGAGTAAGTGTGATTAAGTGTGATAAGTGTGAGTAAGTGCGATTAAGACCGCGTGTATGTAGAAGAGTAAGGGGTATATGCAATTGCGGTCGAATTCCCGAAAATGTCGAAAAACGGGACATTTTCGCCAAAAAAAAAAAAATTCGACAATGCAATACAGTACTTTTCGTCAAAAAAACGGCCATTCCAAATTCGACTTTTTGAAATTCGGCATTTGTCAAATTCGACATTTCTGCAATGGTACAAATGCGGCATTTCGACAAAAGTATATTCAATTGAAGATTGTAAATTCGACAACAGTGCTTTTAGACAGTAAATTCGTCATTTTCAATCCGCCACACTTTGCTGGCGGAATCTAATAAAAAAAATGTAAAACATGTTTTTTTTGTGTTTTTTTTTTATTGGTAATAGCATATCTATTTATATTAGAAGGGATTAGGTACTTGGTTTGTCTATTTAGGAGGCACAAGTATTATTTATATATTTTTTAAAATATTATTTTTTAATTATTTTTTTAATGGAAAAACGGTAAAAAACCTGAAAAAAAATTGTGTGGGGTCCCCCCTCCTAAGCATAACCAGCCTCGGGCTCTTTGAGCCGGTCCTGGTTGCCAAAATACGGGGGGGGAAATGACAGGTGATCCCCCGTATTTTATTAACCAGCACCGGGCTCTGCGCCTGGTCCTGGTGCAAAAAATACGGGGGACAAAAAAAGTAGGGGTCCCCCGTATTTTTTTTACCAGCACCAGGCTCCACTAGCTGGACAGATATGCCACAGCCTGGGGTCACTTTTATACAGCGCCCTGCGGCCGTGGCATTAAATACCCAACTAGTCACCCCTGGCCGGGGTACCCTGGGGGAGTGGGGACCCCTTCAATCAAGGGGTACCCCCCCAGCCACCCAAGGGCCAGGGGTGAATCCCGAGGCTGTCCCCCCCATCCAAGTGCTGCGGATGGGGGGCTGATAGCCTTGAGTAAAATGCACGAATATTGTTTTTTCCAGAAGAACTACAAGTCCCAGCAAGCCTCCCCGCAAGCTGGTACTTGGAGAACCACAAGTACCAGCATGCGGGTGGAAAAACGGGCCCGCTGGTACCTGTAGTTCTACTGGAAATTGAATTGGCTATTTCTGCTGTGTTGTAAATATTGATTCTCTCCACAGCTAGATCATAGTCAATGTCATATTGCATTATTTGTATTCATTGCTTGCATTTTTTTTTTGTATTATTCTGCATTGTTATTTGGAAGTTAATAGGGAGTTGAGTTGTCAAGCAAATGGGAGGGGCCGAGTTTGAGAGTCTCACTCAGTGCATGTCGTGCAAGATGTATGCACACCTGGAGCAACCGTCCCAGGGTGAATACATCTGTGCGAGATGTGTGCGAATGGTTGCCCTGGAAGCCCAGGTAACTGATCTAGAGCAAACCGTTACGCGGCTGAAGGAGATTCACATTCTCAAGCAAAGTTTAGATAGAATGGTGAAGGAGTTGCAGGGGGTAACACCGGTAGACGAGGACAACCAGGTAGCCAGCTGGGTCACTGTTAGAAGGAAGAAAAAGGGGGAAAGGCACGACATCTCTGAGCTATCAAACCTGAACAAATTTGCCCGATTGGACGAAGATTCGGTGGATGATAGCGAGGAAATGACGGAGCTGGAGGAGACTGTTCCCTCTAGCAACCAGAGGAGTGGTCCCTCTGGCTCGGATGGGATGAAAGAAAGAGAGGTACCCAGGCAGATTGTGGTGGTAGAGGACTCTATCATCAGGAAGACAGATAGGGCAATCTGCTACCGGGATCGCGATCGCCGTACGGTCTGTTGTCTCCCAGGTGCTCAGGTGCGGCACATCGCGGACCGGGTAGATAGATTGTTGGGAGGGGCTGGCCAGGACCCGGTGGTCTTGGTGCACGTTGGCACCAATGACAAAGTTAGTGGTAGCTGGGATGTCCTTAAGAAAGATTATAGGGATTTAGGCCAGAAACTAAAGGCAAGGACATCTAAGGTAATATTCTCTGAAATACTACCTGTGCCACATGCTAGCCCAGGGAGGCAGAGGGAGATTAGGGAGGTAAATGTGTGCATTAGAGACTGGTGTAGGAAGGAGGGATTTGTGTTCTTGGAACACTGGGCGGACTGCTCAGTCAGGCGCCATCTTTTTTGTCGCAATGGATTGCACCTGAATGAGGAGGGGGCTGCGGTGCTGGGGGAAGGATGGTTGGAAGGCTGGAGTAGCTTTTTTCAAACTGGGTGCCTGGGGGGAGGGATTACCTAGAAACTATGGGTCATGCAGTGAGAATAGTAAAAATGGTGGTAGTGAACTAAATGGGGGTGGAGAAGGGGGGAGGGAAAGAGCAGCCGGCAAGGGTACTAAAAAGGGTAGTAACAATGATAATGCCAAAATATTAACTAACAACAATTAGGGCTCATCATTACAGCATATTGAAATTGATGTAAGTAGCAAAAGGGATAAGTATGTAAGTAACATAAGGGAAAATACTTATGATGGGACGGAGGGCTTAGAAGGACTAAATGGGTGGATCAAAAGGAATAGTAAGTATGATGGGGGAGGAGGAGAGGGAGTGAGAAGAAGAACTGGCAGTAGGAGTAACTCTAGGGAAGCACTAGTAAACCATGACAGGATACCCTTAAAAAGACAAACGGACAAGGGAAACACTAAGCTAAAATGTATTGTGCAATAGAGGGATAGTGCTGCGCTCAGTCCTGATTAATGTAGGAAAAATGTGTTGTTATGTGGACCTCTCTACACATGCATATAACGAATAATCGTTTCTTGTAGTCGTGAAGTAATAAATAACTATAAACCGTATGTCTAAATGATAAGGTAGTACTGTATAGATGTTAAAATATACTTATTTATTGGTTATAAATAGCTTTTATGTGCCAGATGGTGTAGCACTAGCAGCATAAAGTTTTTCTCAGTCACTTGTAGCTTAATGAGGGATGCGGCGTCCCGCCCCTCTGTTTGTATATGTCCTTTTTATAGTGCACTTATAGTGGCTTAAACTTGAACAAAACACTGATCGTGTTTGGTGGTGATAGATAGTGTCCTTTCCCTTTCTTCACGGTGTCTAGAGCATTCAGCTTTTGGCATAAGATTAGATAAGGAGGGCTCTGGACAGGTCCTTGTCCCGGACCATAGGAACCCGCGGTGCGTCCTGGTGCAGACGCCCTCGGGAACCCGTGAGCTGGAGTGTCGGTCCCGTCTTGGGCTGCGGGGAAATCCCAGATAGTGCTCTGCAGAGCTAACCTATCGGATGCCCCCCCACCGCTCACAGAGCCTCACCTCTTACCTTCTCCCGCTGTCCGCCGCGCTCTGTCACCGGCTTATCCTTCACTCGTCTTCTGTTGCTAGGTGATCTCCTCTGCTTCCGGGTTTCCCCGATCACGTGATCGGGACTTGTCTGTGCTGCGGACGCTCGCTCTGGTCCTTTTGTTAAGTCGGGGGAATTCCAGTGTGTGGATAATCTGGAAGCAGAGGAGATCACCTAGCAACAGAAGACGAGTGAAGGATAAGCCGGAAAGGACACTATCTATCACCACCAAACACGATCAGTGTTTTGTTCAAGTTTAAGCAACTATAAGTGCACTATAAAAAGGACATATACAAACAGCTACAAGTGACTGAGAAAAACTTTATGCTGCTACACCATCTGGCACATAAAAGCTATTTATAACCAATAAATAAGTATATTTTAACATCTATACAGTACTACCTTATCATTTAGACATACGGTTTATAGTTATTTATTACTTCACGACTACAAGAAACGATTATTCGTTATATGCATGTGTAGAGAGGTCCACATAACAACACATTTTTCCTACATTAATCAGGACTGAGCGCAGCACTATCCCTCTATTGCACAGTAACTTTTCAGGTTGGTCACCTGTAAGTGCAGCTGCTTGTCCGCACAATAGGTCTCAGTGCGCAGTGAACCACAACGAATACAAGCTAAAATGTATGCTTGCGAACGCAAGAAGCCTAGCAGGTAAAATGGGGGAATTGGAATTGTTGGCATTAAAGTCTCAGTATGATATTATAGGTATTACAGAAACATAGTGGGACGACTCTCACAATTGGGTTGCAAACTTGGAGGGGTATTCTCTCTTCAGAAGGGACAGGGCTAACAGAAGAGGTGGAGGTGTGTGTCTTTATGTTAAACCATCTCTTAAACCATACTTAAAGGAGGTTATTTACGAGGGGACTGGGCATAATGTGGAGTCACTATGGGTTGAAATCTCAAGTGGGGGTATAGATGCAAAAAAACTAGTCATAGGTACGTGCTACAAACAGCCAGATATTAGCATACATGAGGAAGAACAACTCTTGTGGCAAATTGAAAAGGCTGCGGATTGGGAGACATCCTAGTGATGGGGGATTTTAATTATCCTAATATAAACTGGTATAATGATTCATGTGTTAAAGCTAGGGGCAACAATAAAAACGTTAAAGGATCACTATTTTTCTCAATTAGTCGAGGATCCAACTAGAGGTAAAACTACTCTGGATCTAGTAATTACTAATAATGTGGACATTGTATCACGCATGAAAGTTGGGGAGACTTTGGGCAACAGTGAAGCAAAATTAAGATGAATAAATCACCTGGACCTGATGGACTTCACCCGAGGGTTCTTATGGAGCTTAGGTCACAACTAGCAAGACCCCTATACTTGATTTTCAATAGTTCTATTAGATCAGGTATGGTACCTATGGATTGGCGTATAGCTGAGGTAGTGCCATTATTTAAAAAGGGATCTAAAAATCATCCAGGAAACTACAGACCAGTTAGTTTGACATCTATAGTGGGGAAATTATTGGAGGGAATTTTAAGGGATAGCATACAGGAGTATCTGCATGCCCCTAAGTTTATTAGCAAGAACCAGCATGGGTTTGCAAGGGACAGATCATGTCAAACTAATTTAGTTAGCTTCTATGACAAAGTGAGCGACAATCTTGACCAAGGAAAAGCAGTGGATGTGGTATACTTAGATTTTGCAAATGCCTTCAATACAGTGCCTCACAGGAGACTGATCATCAAATTAAAGGAGCTTGGCCTAGGAAAAACTATTTGTACATGGATAAGTAATTGGCTGGTTAACAGGGTACAGCGAGTAGCGGTCAATGGGATGTCCTCCAGCTGAGCACCAGTAGTCAGCGGAATACCACAAGGGTCCGTACTTGGGCCGCTACTGTTCAACATATTTATCAACGACCTGGAAATAGGCCTGGAAAGCACAGAGTCAATCTTTGCAGATGATACTAAATTGTGTAAGGTAATTAATTCAGAAATAGATGTGGAGTCTCTGCAGAATGACTTATCTAAACTTGAAATCCGGGCGTCAAAATGGAAAATGGGATTCAATGTAGAAAAATGCAAAGTTATGCACTTCGGGACCAAAAACAAACTTGCAACCTACATATTAAATGGGGAAAATCTAGGGGTAACAGTATTGGAAAAAGATGTGGGGGTACTCATTGATAATATGCTAAACAACCGTACGCAATGTCAAAATGCAGCAAAGAAGGCAAGTAAGGTGCTAGCGTGCATAAAACAGGGAATTGAGACAAGGGACAAAAGTGTAATCCTGCCGCTGTACAAATCATTGGTACATCCGCACCTGGAATATTGTGTTCAATTTTGGGCACCACATTATAAAAAACGTATCAGTGAACTCGAAAGGATTCAAAGGCGTGCTACTAAATTGATTAAAGGGCTAGAGGGACTGGAGTATGAGGAAAGGCTCACTAGGTTGAAACTGTATACACTAGAAAAGAGGTGTCTAAGAGGAGACATTATCAATATCTTCAAATACATAAAGGGAAATTACAAAGAGTTACCAAAGGAATTGTTTATTAAAAGAACTCTGTATAAGATGTGAGGTCACTCGCTTAGGCTTGAGGAGAGAAAATGCCATACGCTACGTAGGAAAGGTTCTCCACTGTTAGGGCAATAAGGATCTGGAATTCCCTGTCAGTGAAGGTGGTAATGGCGGACACTATATATGCATTTAAAACCGGATTGGATAAATTTCTGACTGAAAAAGATATCCAAGGTTATAACATTTGAAATATTGACAGTTTTAATCTGGGAGGAACACGATTTTCAGTTGATAACTAAACATAAAACATTATTTCAATTGGGACATTATAATGAACTTGGCTTAAGACAGAATACAGGTTGAACCCGATGGGCATTTTGCCTCTTTTCAACCTCATTAACTATGTAACTACTGTATGCTTTGAAGGTCCCAATGAGCACAGTGGCCTCCGTCATCCGTAAATGGAAGAAGTTCAAAACCACCATGACTCTTCTTAGAGCTGGCCAGCCATCTAAACTGAGTGATCGGGGGAGACGGGCCTTAGTCAGGGAGGTGACCAAGAACCCAATGGTCACTCTGTCAGAGCTACAGCATTCCTTTGTGGAGAGAGGAGAACCTTCCAGATGGACAACCATCTCTGCAGCAATCCACCATAAGGCCTGTATGGAAGAGTGGCCAGATGGCAGCCACTCCTTAGTAAAAAGCACATGGCAGCCCACCTGGAGTTTGCCAGAATGCACCTGAAGGACTCTCAGACCATAAGAAACAAACTTCTCTGGTCTGATTAAACTCTTTGGCGTGAATGCCAGGTGTCATGTATGGAGGAAACCAGGCACCACTCATCACCAGGCCAATGCCATCCCTACAGTGAAGCATGGTGGTGGCAGCATCATGCTGTGGGGATGTTTTTCAGCAACAGGAACTAGGAGACTAGTCAGGATAGAGGGAAAAATGAATGCAGCAATGTACAGAGACATCCTGGATGAAAACCTGCTCCAGAGCGCTCTTGACCTCAGACTGGGGTGACGGTTCATCTTTCAGCAGGACAACAACCCTAAGCACACAGCCAAGATAGTAAAGAAGTGGCTTCAGGACAACTCTGTGAATGTCCTTGAGTGGCCCAGCCAGAGCCTAGACTTGAATCCGATTGAACATTTCTGGAGAGATCTGAAAATGTCTGTGCACCGATGCTAACCATCCAACCTGATGAAGCTTGAGAGGTGCTACAAAGAGGAATGGGCAAAACTGCCAAAGATAGGTGTGCCAAGCTTGTGGAATCATATTCAAAAATACTTGAGGCTGTAATTGCTGCCAAAGGTGCATCAACAATATATTCAGCAAAGGCTGTGAATACTTATGTACATGTGATTTCTTAGTTTTTTATTTTTAATAAATGTGAAAAAATAAACTTTTTTCACATTTTCATTATGGGGTATTGTGTGCAGACTTTTGAGGGGAAAAAATGAATTTATTCAATTTTGGAATAAGGCTGTAACACAAAATGTGGAAAAAGTGAAGCGCTGTGAAGCGCTGTAAACCCTGTGCAGCATTAGGATTATCCTATCACCAGAACATGCTGTAGTCCTCCAGTGGGAGAAAGGTAGAGACTGTGAAAAGGATCATGGGATATGTAGTTTAGCTTTGTTAACAGTATAGCTCCAATTTAAACAATTAGTATTTGCTATTTTAGATAAATATACAAAATTTGTTACTGTGTTTGGACTACATAACCATCGATGATAGATTGATACTAAAGATAATCATTAGAGGGTTTACATATCATCCACAATTCAATGTCTTAGATATGATTGAGGAAAGCAGAAATTCCTGGCGTCATTCTGCGTGAAAGCTTCCTTCTACTTACCTGACCAGGTGTCATTCTGCGTGAAAGCTTCCTTCTACTTACCTTACTCTATCCAATATAGTCATTGTACTTTAAATACGTTTTTCCACTATAGCACAGTCCAACCTCTCCCCTGCACTCTCATTAACTTATCCAACCTCTCCCCTGCACTCTCATTAACTTATCCAACCTCTCCCCTGCACTCTCATTAACTTGTGCCATTTGTGCGGCACTGAGATAGTTAACAGCAGGTGCAGGCCCTCTGGGACATACCATTTCTGTACCATTAGAAGGCTCTCTCATTGAGAATTGGATGCCCATCTGGCAGATTTTCAAAAGCAGAAGCCTGGTACAGAGTATACTGTATGTCTCGCTTCCTTCCAGTCTTTTTGTTTCCAAGTCTATCTAGTTATTTACGTCATGGATCACTGTGGTTTTTGATAGGCAAACTCATATAGGCTTATGCTGAGAGTTTTTCAGTAGGAAGAACAATGTGTCTGTTGATTATAGTTTAGGACAATGTTACTAATCAAATTGTTACAGTAAATAGAAACAGCAAGAGTTATTTATAAGTGCAACAGTTTAATAATTCACCAACAACAGATGACTTACAATTTAGGAATTCCTTGTTAGAGCTAAATAACAGACACACACATCTTCAATCTATTCTAAATAAAGGAAACAAATTGTTTTATATTCCTGCTTATTAAGAGACTACACCAGTTGGTGGGCATTGTAATAAATATCTTAAGGTGAATTTATACTTAATTGTTCAAACCAGGCCTAGGTAAGGCCATTATATATTGCGCTATTAATTTTAAACAATTCTTGAATGTTTGTTTGTGGCCGTGAGTTTTTAGTTTTCTTTAATAAAAGATAATTTTTAATTATAACTAAGAGTGCCCCCAAAAAGAGAGTTTTTTTTCTTCCTTACTTTTGAGTAGGTAAAAAGTAACCACATGCAAACTGCTCAATGAGGCTAATTCAGACCTGATTGCTGCTGTGCTGCGCATGCTCCGGTGCCACAGTGCGCCGGTGCATGCCAGACAGCCGACGGCTGTATTAGCCCTGCGATCGCCTCTGCCTGATTGACAGGCAGAGGCGGTCGCGGGGCGGAAGGGGGCGGGTCGGCAGAGTTTGCCCGCAGTTTTGGGGGTGCAGTCCGGGCAACGTAGGTGTGCACAGACTGTTGGGGGGGTGGGCGGCGGTGGCTGTGTGATGACAAACGCAGCCGCTGCGACCCAGGCAGCGACAAGTAGCTTCCTGCCAGCGTGCAGGAGCGGCGCTGGCTGGGAGCTACTCTTCCAGTACAAAAGCATTGCCACTGTGCAATGCTTTTGTATGTGTGCAGGGGCAGGGCCTGAAATGCGGGGCAGACTAGCCCTGTGCTGGGCATCCCCCCACATATCTGAAGACTGATCATAGATGTGCTACATTTAGGACATCTATGATCAGGTCTGAATTAGGCCCAATGAGCTACTATGGGGCTAATCCAGTTAGGACAAAGGGGAGGAGTTGCCATTGCAGCGGCACCATAATTTGCCTCCTCATGGCCCAACTCATGGATATTCGTACGCAGTCCTATGGGTTCTGTGAACAAACATCTGTGAGTCCTGCTGTACAGTAAAGACCCATGCACACTGGGCAATTTTGAGCTGAAAGCAGCTCGCTTTTGGTGTTTTGAGCTGCTTTCAACTCAAAACCGCCCAGTGTGTATGGCCCAGCGACTGAAGACTGGTGATGATGCACGCTCCTGCATCATCGCCAGCGAGGTGGTCCGTCGGCTGGTAAAACCAGCATGCTTGAAGATGATAGTTCAGTTTCCAGCCATCATCGCTCAGTGTGTACAGCCGCGAGCAATGATGACTGGAAGCGGAACTCTCCTCTTCCCGCCCTGCACTGCCGCCACAGTCTGCCTGCTCCCTCAGCTCCTGCTCACTGTGCTCAGTGCTCCGGCTCCCTCCACACGCAGCTCCCTCCCTCCCTCCATATACAGCAATGTATATACCACTGGCCACCAATGTTGATGTAATGCTTTTTTATTTTAGACAGTAATATATACATTGCTGGCCTGTGGCAGCAATGTATATATTACTGCCACCACTGCCCACCAATGTTTAAGTATAATATATACATGATATATAAATTGCAAGCCGAGTCCCCATGTATACCATGGCAGCAGTCCCCCTTTTTACACACATTATGGCAGCAGTCCCCCTTTGTACACATTACGGCAGCAGTCCCCCTTTGTACACATTACGGCAGCAGTCCACCTTTGTACACATTACGGCAGCAGTCCACCTTTTTACAATGGCCCATGCTCCCACCCTTGGAATTCAAACCCAGCCCATTATGTAAATAGCCTTTCTAATGAAAGATTTTCAGCAAAATCTTTCGCCTCCTGAAAATCTCTTGCTCTTTGGTATGCACTACTTTGGTGAAAGATATATCTTTCAAAGGTGTTGTCAAAGTCTTTTGAAATGAAAATCTACTAGTGTGTATGGACCTTAAGTGCAGTATACAGTCACACTTAAGGTGCATACACACTAGAGATGAGCGGGTTCGGTTTCTCTGAATCCGAACCCGCCAGAACTTCATGTTTTTTTTCACGGGTCCGAGCGACTCGGATCTTCCCGCCTTGCTCGGTTAACCCGAGCGCGCCCGAACGTCATCATGACGCTGTCGGATTCTCGCGAGGCTCGGATTCTATCGCGAGACTCGGATTCTATATAAGGAGCCGCGTGTCGCCGCCATTTTCACACGTGCATTGAGATTGATAGGGAGAGGACGTGGCTGGCGTCCTCTCCATTTAGATTATAAGAGACTGAGAGAGATTTACTGGAGCTGACTAGGAGGAGTACTGTTACTGTAGAAGTGTAGAGACTGAGTGGAGAGAGTTTACTAGTGAGGACAGTGCAGTTTACTTTATAATCCGTTCTCTGCCTGAAAAAAGCGATACACAGCACACAGTGACTCAGTCACATACCATATCTGTGTGCACTGCTCAGGCTCAGGCCAGTGTGCTGCATCATCTATTATCTATATATAATATTATATATATATCTGTCTGACTGCTCAGCTCACACAGCTTATAATTGTGGGGGAGACTGGGGAGCACTACTGCAGTGCCAGTTATAGGTTATAGCAGGAGCCAGGAGTACATAATATATTATATAGTGAGTGACCACCAGACACACAGTGCAGTTTATTTAATATATCCGTTCTCTGCCTGAAAAAAGCGATACACACAGTGACTCAGTCAGTCACATACCATATCTGTGTGCACTGCTCAGGCTCAGGCCAGTGTGCTGCATCATCTATATATTATATATCTGTCTGACTGCTCAGCTCACACAGCTTATAATTGTGGGGGAGACTGGGGAGCACTACTGCAGTGCCAGTTATAGGTTATAGCAGGAGCCAGGAGTACATAATATTATATTAAAATTAAACAGTGCACACTTTTGCTGCAGGAGTGCCACTGCCAGTGTGACTAGTGACCAGTGACCTGACCACCAGTATATATAATATTAGTAGTATACTATCTCTTTATCAACCAGTCTATATTAGCAGCAGACACAGTACAGTGCGGTAGTTCACGGCTGTGGCTACCTCTGTGTCGGCACTCGGCAGCCCGTCCATAATTGTATATACCACCTAACCGTGTTTTTTTTTTCTTTCTTTATACATACATACTAGTTACGAGTATACTATCTCTTTATCAACCAGTCTATATATTAGCAGCAGACACAGTACAGTGCGGTAGTTCACGGCTGTGGCTACCTCTGTGTCGGCACTCGGCAGCCCGTCCATAATTGTATACTAGTATCCAATCCATCCATCTCCATTGTTTACCTGAGGTGCCTTTTAGTTGTGCCTATTAAAATATGGAGAACAAAAATGTTGAGGTTCCAAAATTAGGGAAAGATCAAGATCCACTTCCACCTCGTGCTGAAGCTGCTGCCACTAGTCATGGCCGAGACGATGAAATGCCAGCAACGTCGTCTGCCAAGGCCGATGCCCAATGTCATAGTACAGAGCATGTCAAATCCAAAACACCAAATATCAGTAAAAAAAGGACTCCAAAACCTAAAATAAAATTGTCGGAGGAGAAGCGTAAACTTGCCAATATGCCATTTACCACACGGAGTGGCACGGAACGGCTGAGGCCCTGGCCTATGTTCATGGCTAGTGGTTCAGCTTCACATGAGGATGGAAGCACTCAGCCTCTCGCTAGAAAAATGAAAAGACTCAAGCTGGCAAAAGCAGCACAGCAAAGAACTGTGCATTCTTCGAAATCCCAAATCCACAAGGAGAGTCCAATTGTGTCGGTTGCGATGCCTGACCTTCCCAACACTGGACGTGAAGAGCATGCGCCTTCCACCATTTGCACGCCCCCTGCAAGTGCTGGAAGGAGCACCCGCAGTCCAGTTCCTGATAGTCAGATTGAAGATGTCAGTGTTGAAGTACACCAGGATGAGGAGGATATGGGTGTTGCTGGCGCTGGGGAGGAAATTGACCAGGAGGATTCTGATGGTGAGGTGGTTTGTTTAAGTCAGGCACCCGGGGAGACACCTGTTGTCCGTGGGAGGAATATGGCCGTTGACATGCCAGGTGAAAATACCAAAAAAATCAGCTCTTCGGTGTGGAGGTATTTCACCAGAAATGCGGACAACAGGTGTCAAGCCGTGTGTTCCCTTTGTCAAGCTGTAATAAGTAGGGGTAAGGACGTTAACCACCTCGGAACATCCTCCCTTATACGTCACCTGCAGCGCATTCATAATAAGTCAGTGACAAGTTCAAAAACTTTGGGTGACAGCGGAAGCAGTCCACTGACCAGTAAATCCCTTCCTCTTGTAACCAAGCTCACGCAAACCACCCCACCAACTCCCTCAGTGTCAATTTCCTCCTTCCCCAGGAATGCCAATAGTCCTGCAGGCCATGTCACTGGCAATTCTGACGAGTCCTCTCCTGCCTGGGATTCCTCCGATGCATCCTTGCGTGTAACGCCTACTGCTGCTGGCGCTGCTGTTGTTGCCGCTGGGAGTCGATGGTCATCCCAGAGGGGAAGTCGTAAGCCCACTTGTACTACTTCCAGTAAGCAATTGACTGTTCAACAGTCCTTTGCGAGGAAGATGAAATATCACAGCAGTCATCCTACTGCAAAGCGGATAACTGAGGCCTTGACAACTATGTTGGTGTTAGACGTGCGTCCGGTATCCGCCGTTAGTTCACAGGGAACTAGACAATTTATTGAGGCAGTGTGCCCCCGTTACCAAATACCATCTAGGTTCCACTTCTCTAGGCAGGCGATACCGAGAATGTACACGGACGTCAGAAAAAGACTCACCAGTGTCCTAAAAAATGCAGTTGTACCCAATGTCCACTTAACCACGGACATGTGGACAAGTGGAGCAGGGCAGGGTCAGGACTATATGACTGTGACAGCCCACTGGGTAGATGTATGGACTCCCGCCGCAAGAACAGCAGCGGCGGCACCAGTAGCAGCATCTCGCAAACGCCAACTCTTTCCTAGGCAGGCTACGCTTTGTATCACCGCTTTCCAGAATACGCACACAGCTGAAAACCTCTTACGGCAACTGAGGAAGATCATCGCGGAATGGCTTACCCCAATTGGACTCTCCTGTGGATTTGTGGCATCGGACAACGCCAGCAATATTGTGTGTGCATTAAATATGGGCAAATTCCAGCACGTCCCATGTTTTGCACATACCTTGAATTTGGTGGTGCAGAATTTTTTAAAAAACGACAGGGGCGTGCAAGAGATGCTGTCGGTGGCCAGAAAAATTGCGGGACACTTTCGGCGTACAGGCACCACGTACAGAAGACTGGAGCACCACCAAAAACTACTGAACCTGCCCTGCCATCATCTGAAGCAAGAAGTGGTAACGAGGTGGAATTCAACCCTCTATATGCTTCAGAGGTTGGAGGAGCAGCAAAAGGCCATTCAAGCCTATACAATTGAGCACGATATAGGAGGTGGAATGCACCTGTCTCAAGTGCAGTGGAGAATGATTTCAACGTTGTGCAAGGTTCTGATGCCCTTTGAACTTGCCACACGTGAAGTCAGTTCAGACACTGCCAGCATGAGTCAGGTCATTCCCCTCATCAGGCTTTTGCAGAAGAAGCTGGAGGCATTGAAGAAGGAGCTAAAAGGGAGCGATTCCGCTAGGCATGTGGGACTTGTGGATGCAGCCCTTAATTCGCTTAACAAGGATTCACGGGTGGTCAATCTGTTGAAATCAGAGCACTACATTTTGGCCACCGTGCTCGATCCTAGATTTAAAGCCTACCTTGGATCTCTCTTTCCGGCAGACACAAGTCTGCTGGGGTTGAAAGACCTGCTGGTGACAAAATTGTCAAGTCAAGCGGAACGCGACCTGTCAACATCTCCTCCTTCACATTCTCCCGCAACTGGGGGTGCGAGGAAAAGGCTCAGAATTCCGAGCCCACCCACTGGCGGTGATGCAGGGCAGTCTGGAGCGACTGCTGATGCTGACATCTGGTCCGGACTGAAGGACCTGACAACGATTACGGACATGTCGTCTACTGTCACTGCATATGATTCTCTCAACATTGATAGAATGGTGGAGGATTATATGAGTGACCGCATCCAAGTAGGCACGTCACACAGTCCGTACTTATACTGGCAGGAAAAAGAGGCAATTTGGAGGCCCTTGCACAAACTGGCTTTATTCTACCTAAGTTGCCCTCCCACAAGTGTGTACTCCGAAAGAGTGTTTAGTGCCGCCGCTCACCTTGTCAGCAATCGGCGTACGAGGTTACATCCAGAAAATGTGGAGAAGATGATGTTCATTAAAATGAATTATAATCAATTCCTCCGCGGAGACATTGACCAGCAGCAATTGCCTCCACAAAGTACACAGGGAGCTGAGATGGTGGATTCCAGTGGGGACGAATTGATAATCTGTGAGGAGGGGGATGTACACGGTGATATATCGGAGGGTGAAGATGAGGTGGACATCTTGCCTCTGTAGAGCCAGTTTGTGCAAGGAGAGATTAATTGCTTCTTTTTTGGGGGGGGTCCAAACCAACCCGTCATATCAGTCACAGTCGTGTGGCAGACCCTGTCACTGAAATGATGGGTTGGTTAAAGTGTGCATGTCCTGTTTTGTTTATACAACATAAGGGTGGGTGGGAGGGCCCAAGGACAATTCCATCTTGCACCTCTTTTTTCTTTTCTTTTTCTTTGCATCATGTGCTGATTGGGGAGGGTTTTTTGGAAGGGACATCCTGCGTGACACTGCAGTGCCACTCCTAGATGGGCCCGGTGTTTGTGTCGGCCACTAGGGTCGCTAATCTTACTCACACAGTCAGCTACCTCATTGCGCCTCTTTTTTTCTTTGCGTCATGTGCTGTTTGGGGAGGGTTTTTTGGAAGGGACATCCTGCGTGACACTGCAGTGCCACTCCTAGATGGGCCCGGTGTTTGTGTCGGCCACTAGGGTCGCTAATCTTACTCACACAGCTACCTCATTGCGCCTCTTTTTTTCTTTGCGTCATGTGCTGTTTGGGGAGGGTTTTTTGGAAGGGACATCCTGCGTGACACTGCAGTGCCACTCCTAGATGGGCCCGGTGTTTGTGTCGGCCACTAGGGTCGCTAATCTTACTCACACAGCTACCTCATTGCGCCTCTTTTTTTCTTTGCGTCATGTGCTGTTTGGGGAGGGTTTTTTGGAAGGGCCATCCTGCGTGACACTGCAGTGCCACTCCTAGATGGGCCCGGTGTTTGTGTCGGCCACTAGGGTCGCTAATCTTACTCACACAGCTACCTCATTGCGCCTCTTTTTTTCTTTGCGTCATGTGCTGTTTGGGGAGGGTTTTTTGGAAGGGACATCCTGCGTGACACTGCAGTGCCACTCCTAGATGGGCCCGGTGTTTGTGTCGGCCACTAGGGTCGCTTATCTTACTCACACAGCGACCTCGGTGCAAATTTTAGGACTAAAAATAATATTGTGAGGTGTGAGGTATTCAGAATAGACTGAAAATGAGTGTAAATTATGGTTTTTGAGGTTAATAATACTTTGGGATCAAAATGACCCCCAAATTCTATGATTTAAGCTGTTTTTTAGTGTTTTTTGAAAAAAACACCCGAATCCAAAACACACCCGAATCCGACAAAAAAAATTCGGTGAGGTTTTGCCAAAACGCGTTCGAACCCAAAACACGGCCGCGGAACCGAACCCAAAACCAAAACACAAAACCCGAAAAATTTCAGGCGCTCATCTGTAACTGTTATTACCAGTAGATGAACGGCGAGGTGAGCGGATTTCCATAGCGTCCTACTATGGAAAGCCAATCACCCCCGCTGATATCGCTGGGCAGGGGGGAAAAGCGCTCAGTGTGTATGCACCAAGCGCTTTTCAGCCCAGCGATGTCAGCGATCATCGCTATGCATACATGCTGGGCAAAAACGCCCAGTGTGTATTACACACTGGGCGTTTTTGCCCAGCATGTATGCATAGCGATGATCGCTGACATCGCTGGGCTGAAAAGCGCTTGGTGCATACACACTGAGCGCTTTTCCCCCCTGCCCAGCGATATCAGCGGGGGTGATTGGCTTTCCATAGTAGGACGCTATGGAAATCCGCTCACCTCGCCGTTCATCTACTGGTAATAACAGTAGATGAACGACGGCCACCAGCGATGAAGCGGGAGCGCGCATCAGCACTCACCGCTCATCGCTTGTGCATACACACTGAGCGGATTTGAGCTGAAAGCAACTCAACACACCAAAAGTGATCTGCTTTCAGCTCTAAATCATCCAAGTGTGTATGGGCCTTTACTCAAGCCTTGAGGGGACTTGCACTTACTTGAATTGATCTCTTTGTGTTTGCAATGATTTGTAAGGTAGAAAAAAACTAGATATTTAGCGGTTACAATTGACAAGCTGCACCTGAAAGTATCTATTATCTTCAACCACAGATATAGATGAATGCACAGAATCCCCGAGTATCTGTGGTCCTAACAGTGACTGTACAAACACCGCTGGTTCCTATACGTGTACCTGCCACATTGGGTCCAAATACATCTCCAATACATGTCAAGGTGAGAATCATAATGTTTTTATTTACCTCTGATTGTTTTTACCACTGTGAGTATTGTGAGACTATAGGATGATGTACGCTCAGACCTCCCTGTCAATTAAATAACTAATGTATGATGGAATAAGATGCAAAATTAGCACAATTACACAAACAAAAGGGAATGATTAGAAAATAATGTATTTGTTGTTTGTTAGATGCAGGACCGTAGCCCAGGAGTATGGCTGCCAAACCCTGGAGTCAAATTCAGACTAGAGGTGCTAGACCCTGAGGAGAAAGTCCTTGCAGTTTGAATGAGTTTAAAGGCTGGGGTAGCATGTGGACAGAGAACCGAGAACACTCTGCCTCCCCCACGCCACAAAAGCTGGCATTACCCTCCGCACTGACGCCCCAGCATACAAAGTTTAGTACATGTGGAAATGCAGTAAACCCCCCACAATTTTCTCTTTAGTACATCCTACCTTGTTACTAAAGATCTTGATTTGTCTGTGAGACACCTGTGCTGGCTGTGAGGTGAGATAAGTGGCTGGTTTGGACAAACAGCAATATAAGGAGTTAACAATAGCAAAAGGTTAGAGGTAGTAATGAAACCCAAAACATTTTTAAACCCCTGATTGGGTGACAAAGTAATCCTTTCCTGTCATAGAATAAATAATATTAAGTGGTTGGGTAATCTGAGGGATTGTCCGATGACCTGTGTTCTATCTTCTCTTTGAACTTCTGTACGGACTGAGCATAAACTGAATGCACACTAATACCCCTTTTACGCTAATAAGTCGGGTCGCACCTGGGATTTAGTAGATAGGTCCAACCTGGGTGCAACCCGGCTGAGACCCCTTTCAGAGTAGTGACTGGATGTGGCTTATTGCCGGGTCAGCAACGTCCCCAGTGCTTGGATATGAGATCATCTCCTAGCGCCAGCTCTCCCTATGCTGTATACAGGTGCTAAGTTGCATAGACCCAGCTTACCCATTCATACTGTACCGTGACCCGGGTCCTTCCTGTTCCCAACCTGCAAGCTAGCTGGGTTGGATTCCTGATGCACTGGACTCAGGCTGACCCTACTCCACTGAGCTGCTCCTGGGTTATTAAAGCCATAACTCGGGTTTTATCGGCAGTGGAAAAGGATATAACAGTCAAGATTTTAGTAATATCTAGGTTTCAGCACAGATGGTTAAATAAAAATAACTAATTACTATTTATGAATTGATACTCCTTTCGGACCGCATATGCTGCTGGCTCACACTCGGGATTTGTACATGGGTACATCTAGGGTGCGACCCGGCAGAGACCCCTTTCAGACCGATGGCCCCGCCATCACGTGTGGAGGCAGAACTTGAAGATATCATAATCTCCAAATGCCGCCTCTTCCTATAGTGTGAACGGGTCTGGGGTTGCATCTATCCAGCTTACCCATTCACACCGCACCATGATCCAAGTTGAAGCCGTTTCAACCCTGGTTGCTAACCGAGTTGAAATACTGGGTCACTCAACCTGGGTTATTTCAACTGGCCCCTCTTAGATTGCACATCAACCCGGGTTGCTGTGCAAAAATGTGCAATAACCCGGGTTATTGCTGGTGATCTGAAAGGGGTGTAAGTCACTTGTGCTCAAGCATGGATATCACTAAAACCTGGACTGTTAGTGTGCCTTGAGGACCAAGGTTGGGAATACCTGGCATAACCACACATACTTTTAAATAAATCCAATCTAGATGTGAAAATCTAAAGAATGGTGTTTATTGCAGTAATACGATTAATTGAATTAATGGTGTACTGTAATACAAACTCTGTAATACAGTTCATGTAATGCAAACATAAAAACATAATCTATGACAGTGTATGCAAACAACATGAAAAACATACATTAGAACACAAGAGACATATTAGAACTTAAAAAAGGTTCAGAGGCGAGCAACCAAATTGATTAAGGCTTTGGAGACCCTGGACTATGAGGAGAGGCTTTCTAGGTTAAATATGTTTACACTAGAAATGAGATGACTAAGAGGAGATATGATTTATACATTATTTACAAATATATAAAGAGGTAATATGCGGAGCTCCCAGGTGATTTATTTATTAAGAGACCTCTACACAAAACGCGTGGACACCCGCTAGGGTTTGAGGAGAGGAAATTTCGTACTCTAGCGCAGGAAGGGATTCTTCACCTTAAGGGCAATACGGAAAAAGATATACGAGGATATTGCCCTTAATCCAGAATAGTATAGGGAATACAATATAATTCAGGTTGAACTCGATGGACTAATGGTCTTTTTTCAACCTCACCAACTATGGCCCTCATTCCCAATTGATCGGTCGCAAGGCGAATTTAGCAGAGTTACACACGCTAAGCCGCCGCCTACTGGGAGTGAATCTTAGCTTCTTAAAATTGCGACCGATGTATTCGCAATATTGCGATTACTAACTACTTAGCAGTTTCAGAGTAGCTCCAGACTTACTCTGCCTGTGCGATCAGTTCAGTGCTTGTCGTTCCTGGTTGACGTCACAAACACACCCAGCGTTCGCCCAGGCACTCCCACCGTTTCTCCGGCCACTCCTGCGTTTTTTCCGGAAACGGTAGCGTTTTCAGCCACACGCCCCTGAAACGCCGTGTTTCCGCCCAGTAACACCCATTTCCTGTCAATCACATTACGATCGCCGGAGCGAAGAAAAAGCCGTGAGTAAAAATACTTTCTTCATAGTAAAGTTACTTGGCGCAGTCGCAGTGCGAACATTGCGCATGCGTACTAAGCGGATTTTCACTGCGATGCGATGAAAAATACCGAGCGAACAACTCGGAATGAGGGCCTATGTTGCTATGGTACTATGTTACATGCACAGTGTAACATACTTGCCTACTCTCCCAGATTGGCCAGGAGGCTTCCAAAAATTAGATGGCGCTCCCTGTCCACTCCCCGAAAAAGTGGGCTTCCGAAGCCAGCCTCACTCCACCGCAGCCTCCTGCATCCCTCCTCAGCCGTCTTTGAAAGTGGGTGGTCTGTGGAGTCCAAAGATGAGATTCACACTGAATTGCATTGTCATAGCCCTGGGATTGAACAGCGGGTGGTGGGGCCGCAATGGCACATTCACGTTCCTGTACTGCCTACCCATGATGATGCCATGCCCCCTGTTGTACCATCATGGTTTCCCTCTCCTGAATGAGGCCGCTGGAAAGTCAATAAGTATGCAATGTAATAATGTACTGATACTGAATACTAACACACAAACAACTAAATTATTATTATTATTATTATTATTACATTTTATTTATAAGGCGCCACAAGTGTTTTGCAGCGCCGTACAAAGGACAGTACAGGGAGGCAAAACTTAGCATTACAGTAAATAAATAACAAAAATAGAGTACAGGTAACAAAGAGCGCCACAATTCTCAACACATAATACAGCTAAGATGTAAGTAGCGAGGGAGTGATCATCAACTAAATTCTGGACTGTCAGCAGACCTAATGGCAGCAAGTTTCAGTCATGTTTCTTATCATTATTGCTGTTACAATGTGGAGGAATACACACCCAACCACATGTACACACAGCCACACACACACACACACACACACACACACACACACACACACACACACACACACACACACACACACACACATTATCCCACTTATACACAAATAGCCACTTATACACACACAGACACATAGCTACATACTCACAGCCACATGCACACACACACCTATACAAATGCACACATACATACATACATACATACACACACACACACAGCCACATTGACGAACACACTGTCCCAACCCTTATACTCTCCTCCATCAGTTACAGCAAAGTTCTCACCATTGGCAGGTGTAAGCATGTAGGAGTTGGGCAGCGGCGCTGAGGGGCAGGAGCCGAAGCCGGCCAGCTGTGCTTTGAGGCGGGAGCCGGAGCCAGGCAGCTGCCCTGTGGGGCGGGAGCCGGCCAGCCGTCATGTCATCGCTGAAGCCAGAGATAGGCAGCTGCGCCCTCAGGGGGGGCGGAAGCTGGCCAGACGTGGTATCATTATGCGGGAGCCGGGCAGCCGCACTTGCCAGGGGGAGGGAGCTGGCGTGTCATGCGAAAGACGGGAGCCGCATTCAGACAGCCGCACTGTCAGAGGCAATGGAGAAGGTGCCCCCGTCACTGCTGGAGCCCGGCGGCAACCAACTCCATTGCCTTCCGGACTTCCGCCATTGGCTGTGTCCATCTACAAGTGACTGTCCTGTGTCAATCTTCAAGTGGCTGGGCTGTGTCCATCTACAAGTGGCTGTGCTGTGTCCATCCACAAGTTGTGTCCAGTCCCCTTCATCTAATTATGTCACACAGTGGTGCTGCACTGACTCCGCAGACCATACCCCACCCACTGCATTCACATAGAAGCAGTGTGACTCTGTATTGTCAGTTGTGTAAAAAGTTTTCAAAAAAATTAAAAAAAGTTTACGAAATTTAAAAAAAAGTTTAAAAAGCTGAGTTTGTACATCCAGTGCATTTGTTCACAAGCTGCCTTCCACCATTTCTACTCCCTGTGCAAATGTGGGACTGAGCAGTAGAAGTATAGCTGGTGACATAGAAAATGAGGATGCCACCATGGAAGAGCAAAAGGATGAGGGGGATATTGTGTAGCTGATGCCGGTGCTAATGAGGATATTGAGGATGAGACTGTTTGTGTAAGTCATGTACCAGTGGTAGCAGTTCTATAATAATAAGATGGACATTGTCATGCTTGGGCACTGGACCCAAAACTCCACCTCGGATGTGTGGAATTATTTTTACCCAAATTCTGACAACAAATGTCAAGCAAAAGGGAGAAAGGAAAAACTCTCTTTTTGGGGCACACTACCTGTTTAAAATATAACTTTTAATAGGTAAAGTTAAAATATAATGATCAAAAAGAAAAAAGTTTTATAAGGCTTAAACCCCACAATAAGGAAATTGTGTGGGTATAATATTAGTGCTTAAAGTGAAAATATTGATAAAAATTTATCAATACAATTTCACCAATATACAGGTGAATAAGTTACCAATAATCACATGTTAATACAAAAAAATGTCCTTTTAACAGTCCTGTGCTCTAGGTGCTGAGAACATGCAGTAAATTAGTATGCCTAGCGGATGCACTAAAATAAATCATTGAAAATGAAAATACCTTGTTTATGAAATAAAGAATGACAGATCCATTCAATGTCAAGCCCCAGTAAGAAGTGGTAGGGATGTTAACCATCTAGAAACCACCTCCCTGTTACATCATTTGCAGGGAGCTCATGAAAAGTTTTTGTTAACATCAGAAACTTCTGCTAAAGAAAAAACAAAAAGAAGTCCAGCATCAGCTAGCCCCCTTCTCTAAACTAGATCCCGGCACCTGCGATCTCCACCACCACCACCACCACCACCTTCATCCTCAATATCCTCACTAATGATCAGAGATAGTTCTGCATCCAATTTGATAAGGCTAGATGACTCCTCAGAAGAATACTTTCCACAAGCTCCCGAAAAGCTTTTGATATAAATTCTCCAAGTTCATGTAAAAAGCAATTTCAATATTGGTTAGAACGGTAGCATCTTGCATGAGCCACAGCGGTCTTATGCAAAATGTAGCCAATTAATAGTTTGAAAGAGCGGCACTTGGAACAGGGTATGCATATATGTCACTGCAATGCCGGCGTCCGGCTAAATGCAGTGACATACGCATTTATAACAAATGACAGTGTACAAACAGGCATGTCCTATAGTCCCTTTGATTACTGGAATGACAAAAAGGCAATTTCATAGAGGTCACAACAAACAGAAAACAGAGAGGGAGATGCCCTAAGTGGTCATTGTTATCATGCAGCCTAGGGACTGCCAATAATCAGATAAGCCATGAATGGGCTCGGCAGCTTACCATGTATTTGCCAATATATGCAAGAAATATCTCTGAATTTCTATTACTATATAGTTTTCATGTATTGTTGCAAGTACTATTTACTGTGCAGGGAATACCAGAGGGAAAAAAGTGCCTCCCTTTCTGTTTTCTATTTGTTGTGACCCCTCCCTTTCATGCACCTGATTAGTGCTGACAAACTGATTGAGCGGCATCCACTGTGTGCATTTGTGAGAGGATTGTATAGGATCTGCATTTGCAAGTCATGATGGTACCTGTAGTGCTAATTGGAGATCCCGTGGGTGGCTCCTAGATAAGCTTACCTCAATTTGGGTGTATTTCTGTATGGGCCTTTATCATGAGGCCTAACAATAGACAAAAACATGGCCCTAAGTGGGCATTGTTATCATGCAGTATAGGGACTGCCAATAATCAGAGAAGCCGTGAAGGGGCTCGGCAGCTTACCATGTATTTGCAAATATATGCAACAAATAGCTCTGAATTTCTATTACCATATAGTTTTCATGTATTGTTGCAAGTACTATTTACTGTGCAGGGGATACCAGGGGGGAAAAAGCACCCCCCTTTCTTTTTTGTGTTAGTTTTGACCCCTCCCTTTCATGCACCTGATTAGTGCTACCAAACTGATTGAGCAGCTTCCACTGTGTGGACAATTCATCAGTGTTGACATGCTGATTGTCGACATAATGAACATGTCATTATGGTACGTCAGCATGGTAAATGTTGACAAAATATACCAAACCCCAATTGAGAGGGACTGTGTGCATGTAACATGTAGCGTGACAGCCATTGTGAGTAGACACATGTCACAGCCTCTTTTTTATCTGTCTACAGTAATGCCGAAATGTAAATCCAATTTTACAAATCCTGAGGAACTGGAGATGTGTGCGATGCTGAATACGTCGGTGAGTAATGTGTGGGACCACTTAAGAGGTGTCTACATCAGATCATATATTACATATATTAAGTCCTAATTGTTTCTAGGTACTGTAGCTTTATTCTTAGAGGTTGGAAATTCAATTTGGGCCGATAAAATGGTGAAAAAAAGAAGACAACAGAGCTGTCTGTGTTTTTCAGAGAGGTATACAGTATGTGGCTCCCTATTCTCTCTTTTATTCACCTTTTATATAGCATATACCAATAACACACCCTCCAACATCCTAAAACAAAAAATCGGTACAAATTTGGGGAAAGGGGCGTGACCTCAGGAAAAGGGGGCATGGTCATACGCCGCTTCCATAGGAATCTATAGGACAAAGGAGATGCCCCTTTTGGCTGGTACAGACCATAAAAAAATGGTACTGTACCGGCCAAAAAGGTACAGTTGGAGGATATGCAATAACTGCCCCTGTGACAAATTGCAGGGATTGTGGAAGTGATTATACATAAATAAAAGGTGCTCTTTGTCAAAATATAGTTAATGTTTGAGACCTGAGAAATACACTCACCTTGAAGTTGAACTAAAGAAATACTCTCTGTGGCACAACATGGGTGTCAAGATTTGTTTCTTTTTCCCCTGAATTCCTGTCAGTACCTGAGGTGTTAATACAGCTGGATGGTTTTTGTAGAGAACCTGGAGGTCTAAGCCATGAAAGTTTTATTGATTACTGTAGAAGCAACAGAACAGAGCAACAGCCACACATTACCAGCAAGCTGGCGTATATAACCGTTGGTGAAAGTTTAATAGTTTTTGCACAGTAGTGGAACTCATAGGACAAGGCAGCTGTCAGTAAAGTATCAGTGAGCCTGGATGCCGTATAGCAGACAGATGATAATACTGACTGGGCCACAATTGGAGGCTGGCTGAGACCACAGGAGGGATGATGATAGCCACACAGTACACATGATTAAGAGACGGATGCATAGCTCCCAACTGTCCTGATTTTGGCATGACAGTCCCGTTTTTCAGGGGTTGTCCCAACCACGGGTCGCAGTGTCCCGCAGTGGGGGTAGGGGGGCAGTTGGGAAACCCCCTCTCACTTGCCAGTGCAGTAGTGAATAGCCGCTGTGCGCAGCATCTATACCGCAGGAAAGATGGACAAGGGGCATGGCCAATAGTTTACAGCGCGCTGGGCATGCCCTCTTAGTGATGAAAACAGGGGTGGGGCTCATGATGATGGCACTTCATGCTAGGCCATGCCTCCCAGATGAGAGGCCACACCCCCTGATTTCAGTGCATATGTCCCTCTTCGGGCGTGTTCAAAGTTGTGAGGTGTGCGGATATGGGAGCAAGATGTTTGTTGTTGCTGCACACAGATATATCAGGAGGTTGAAGGTGCAGGATAATTAGTCACTACACACAGAAGTACTGTAGCTGGTGTGTGTGAAAGATGTGGAAACTGCACATTGACAACTTGTAATGCTGAGTCTCTGTAGCTGCCAACAGGAATGACAGTTGAGTGTTAATGCACAACTTTAGTAGGTAGATGATGTGCCTATCACTGTAGAAGTGCTTGAGCACAAATAAAGCAGCATCTGGACTTGCTGCAAATGAATGGTTAATTCCAGCAGAGAGCTGAGGCTGGATGAAGAAGGCAATCCAGTCTTTGGAAAAAAAATTACCAGTTCAATTATATCAGTGGCTGGGAAATCCACTTAGCGGAGATCTGAAGTGCAGCACTGAGGTCCTGACGCAAACAGTAGTGGGTATCACTCTTTATCCACGGATGCAGCTGTAATTTTCCTTTTTAATGGCTTTAGATGTTCAGATCATCTCTCAGAATGGCTGGCTGGCAGTGTCCCTGGTCCAGAGGCTGGCCATCTGTAAAACGGAAAATTACAGCTGCATTTCTTAGCACGGAGACTGACTACCTCCGTTAGTACAGCAGCTTGGGAAACCTTTTTTTTTTTTAGCCTGGATGTAGATTTAAGGGCAGTTGTACTAAGCCTTGGAGAGATAATGTACCAACCAATCAGATCCTATTATTTTTCAAACACAGCCTGTAATGGCATTTAGGAGTTGATTGTCTGGTACATTATCTGTCTCCACTTTATCACACTCCAAGGCTTGGTCCATCTCCCCATGGAGAGCAGAAGCAGGTACAGTAGATGTGCTTTATGCTGAATAAGAGCTTGAACTCTGGAAACACAGAAGCAGCTTGGACTTGCTGCATTTGAAGTTACTTAGCAGCAGACTTGGAACAGCTGATAGCTGAGGCTGATTGGTAACACACAGGCTTAGCAGGAACCAGCAGCAAAACTTGTTGAAATGAGTTGCATAGTAACATACAGGATACTGTGGAGCCAATATCCTGAGTAATGCTTGTATAGGTATACATGCAGGAAACACAGAAGTTGCACTGGCACTGGAGGAAGCTCCTGAAGGGATTTATATAGGGCACCCTGGATCTAGATTGGCTGTAGCTCTCATGTGCAGTCAGACTGGTTCCGGACTGGCTGGCTTGCAGTCACCTGACCTGACACAAGATGGTGGTGCCCATGTCCCAACAGCGCCATCACCAAAGCAGGGTATTTCTGAAAAACCTGTTCTGCGGGAACAGGTGAGTGATGAACTGCTAGTAAGAAACAGCGTTTTGTATAAAACTAGGGTCTCTGGTGCCAATTTGTGACAAAGGGATTACATGCTTCCCACATCCATAGCAGTTTAAAGGCAGTTTAGTGATCACTGACATGGGGCCTGATTAAGAAATGGATGCAGATGACTCAGCAGCTGGACGCAGCTAGATTAATCTGCTGTGTAATATAATATGCTAATGCTGCAGTAGGCATCTGTAAATTAACGCCTCCTGCATGATTCGGATATCCACTACTGTGTCTATATATTGTTTACAAAGGAATTATGTGATTAATGTTTGCAATATAAAATATACATCACAATATTAGAGGTACTGTCTTTGTAAAAGCTGTTCCGCTGAACAGTAACAGAAATACACGTGAGAGAAGCCTTGTGCAAATGCTGGTTTTATAATAAGCAAGTGTCAAGATACATAATAATTCACATATACAACTCTCTAATACACAAATAGCACTTTTCTTTTTTTTTATCTTCAATTTCTGTGAACCCAGCTGGTGCAGTGTAGCACTAATTTGGGGTGCCAGGATCTTATGTACCACGTAACCCCCAGTCCTCCTCCTCTATCACATGTAATTGTGTAATTGTATGTACATTGATGTAAATGTAGTGGTAAATACAATTAATGCTGATTTTAAGTGTTCACAGTGCATCTACAGGGCTAATGTCCTCGTACTTCTGTCAATCACCCAGTGGGGTGATTGCCAGTGGTCGGGGCATCACCTCAGAGTGGGTCATGTGACAACCAGAGAGGGGTTGATAAGAGCTGTCAGTGTAGCTGACAGACGGACTTATGTTTGCTTCTTTAAGGTGCCCACATCTCTCCCTGTGCTGGTGCCGCAAAGAAGCGGCCGCCGGTCACAGGAGAGTGTGTGAGGCAGGGAAAGGAGTCTGGGTCATACCTTCCAGGGTTGGCCATGATAGCTGAGAGTGGCTCCAGGTGATTGTCTAGTAGGGGACCGCAACAGCTGAGCTGGGATAGCCAGACGTGCAGTAGCTCCACCTAGTAACCCAGTCAGGCATCCACTGGCCACCAATGTGGAGCCCAGTGGGGTGGATCAGCGGAGTGGCTAAGGTTGTGACAGTCAGCAGGGGAAGTCTCTCAGCAAGTTCACCACAGAGCTGCAGCATGAAGTAATGAGATCAAATGCACTGCACTGCTCAAACACAGTAACTAGCCAAGGACAAGGCTAGTGCTGTACATGACTAATACTGTATATATTGGTCCATGAGGAAGGTGCACTGTATGCACCGAAACAGCTGTCGACCAGGGCTGACATTTGCTTAGAATGTGACTACACTCTGCCAATGAAGCTATGATGAGTATCTGTAGTATTCTTTCATCCTTGGCTGGTCATTGCACTTGCACTTTATGTCTATTTGCTGTTGAGTGCATCATATAAAAAAAAAATTCTGCATTGAAGAATCTGGATGTGCTGGTTCCAGTTTTTCAATTTTGATAAATTTATGTACCTTGCACTCCACACTGTTGGGACTCTAATGTGTGCAGCTAGGGTATAAAAAAAAAAAAAATTGAAAAAAATCAAACTCACCTTCCCAGTGCTTTACGGTGATTTTCGCTGCTCCTGGTGGTTTCTCCTCCATCTTTACACTGGGAGTCCCAGGGGCTACTATCAGGCATCGGGGCTGGTGGGAGATGTACTGTAGTTCTACCAGCAGCTGGCTCCGGGAGAGAACACTGGAGAGGGGAAGTGGGGGGGGTTTGGGGAGCGCACACACACACACTCATACATACACACTCACAGGCACTCATACACGCTTACAAACACTGACACACACTACATACTAACCACTGCTGCAGAATACCCGCTCTCGATGCTGGAAGGAGAGTAAGTATAGACTAATTAAGCTAGTTAGAAACTTCCAGTTGCTTATGTAGTCCTCAGGAGGATGCTGCAACGATGCGAGAGCAAGTCCAAATGATTTTTCCTAAAATTACAGATTTTAGTAAAAATCAAACCTGCTCTGCTCTGAAGGTGCGAGAAAACAGATGCTGTGATTTCTGTAGAAATTACAGCATCTCATTTTCCATTTTCTCTCTTTTAATTGAATAGGTAAGCCCTGCAGCAGCGTGGAAAAACCCCATGCTGCAGTTTTTTTTTTTTTATTTTACGCCGGCAATTGAATTCCCCTATAATATTTGTATTATTGTTTTTGAGTGTAGAATTATTAAGTTCACTTACTGGAGGAGGTATTTGAGACATCTTTCATGTTCAGGAAGAAATTTGTGGACCTTTATTTTTCAAACTATATCAAACTTTACATTTTTTTTCTAAAGAGTTTTTGTCTTCAATTATCACTACGCTTTCAATCTATCTTTAATCCCTGATTAACAATGATGCATCTGTTAACAAAATATAAATAAAAATCACCACTTTCTCTACACTTCAGGGTGCAGTCTGTTCGGTTCTCCAGAACACATTCAATCTTCTGAAAGTATCCTGCCAAGAATCTAAGAACTTCAGTACTGAAGAGGTGAGACATTCAGGAGACCTTATATTTAATTATAGTTAAACCTCCTCGCGGCTGAGGATTGCCCTGTGTGTCAGCAAAAATAGTCAAAACAATAACACTTAATTAAAATGGAGACATGGATTTGTAAGAAAAATTGTCAATTATTTACTTAAATGAACTATGAAGTTTAATGACCATATTAGATAATTAAACTTTAAAGTATGAGCAACGAAAGAATGACAATAAACAGAACTAACCCAAAATACACTTCCTATAAAACCCTGAAGCAAACCGACTAAAAACACTGGTATGCAGTTAGCATACCGACAGTCAGGATTCCGGCGGTCACAATACAAATGCCGTAATCCCGACAGGGGCACAATACCGCCGCCGGTATACCGGCGAGGTAGGTGATTCCCCTTCTATGGGTATCCACGACACCCATAGAGGGAGAATAGAACCTGTGGCGAGCGAGTTAGTGGAGATGGAGCAGAGCATACAGCAGACCAGCCAGTCATGTATTGTAATGGTAATATACTGGATATTCTATGGTCATCTTGGAGCTATGTGCTACATGTTGGTGTAGTACTGTGGCATTCAAACACAGAATGGCAAAATGATTCTGCGCATGAGTAGAAGACCTAACAGCGGCCATCTTGGTAAAGGACATAGAGGTAAATGTAATAGGGTACGAAAAGCCGGAGGTGTGGGACAGATTTTTAAACCGGCAATCATTTACAAGGCAAAACCAGAATAGTTTTGACTTGTAAATGATTGGCATTTTAAAAATACGGGCATTCTCTCACAAAGTCCCGCACCTTCGGCTTATCGCACCCGATTACATTTACCCCATAGGCTTCAGTATAGAAGCACCATGGAGATAGCACAGTAGCACACTCCATATACCAACAATATAAATGCTAAGCATTCTCTATTTGGATATTTCCCTGAATGGGAAAATAGTTAGACAGTATTGGTTCAGGTGGTAACCCGGAAGGTAGCCCAGAAAAGCAATGTCTTGGTGTGGGTTAACCCCAGGTATACTCTCTTTTGCTTACCTCCCAACTGTCATGATTTTTGCGGGACAGTCCAATTTTTGGGGGGACTGTCCCACTGTCCCACCCATGGACCAGAGAGTCCCGCGGGGGGCTGTTGGGAGGCTCTGTCACTCGCTGCTCTGCTTAGCAGAGCAGCGGTGAATAAATTCTGTGCTCATGCGCACAGTGTCTATTCATGGAGACAAAAGGGACTGGGGGCATGGCCAGCAGCTAACAGAGAGCTGGCCATGTCCCCACAGTATCGTAAAATGGGAGCATGGCTTGCGATTGCAGCATTAACATGAACCAACGTCCCCTTTACTGAGACCATACCCCCTTTCTCCGGATGGGTGCTGCTACGCCATGCCGGAGTCCCGCTTTCTTACTATTAGAGTAGGGAGGTATGCTATTGGTAGGTGTCCCGGCATTGTGACGGCTCCGCTGTGATCCATCTCACTTTATTCTCTCCACCATGTCCCTATCCCTCCCACACTATTGCATATTGGCCCTCATTCCGAGTTGATCGGTCGCAAGGCGAATTTAGCAGAGTTACACACGCTAAGCCGCCGCCTACTGGGAGTGAATCTTAGCTTCTTAAAATTGCGACCGATGTATTCGCAATATTGCGATTACTAACTACTTAGCAGTTTCAGAGTAGCTCCAGACTTACTCTGCCTGTGCGATCAGTTCAGTGCTTGTCGTTCCTGGTTGACGTCACAAACACACCCAGCGTTCGCCCAGGCACTCCCACCGTTTCCCCGGCCACTCCTGCGTTTTTTCCGGAAACGGTAGCGTTTTCAGCCACACGCCCCTGAAACGCCGTGTTTCCGCCCAGTAACACCCATTTCCTGTCAATCACATTACGATCGCCGGAGCGAAGAAAAAGCCGTGAGTAAAATTACTTTCTTCATAGTAAAGTTACTTGGCGCAGTCGCAGTGCGAACATTGCGCATGCGTACAAAGCGGATTTTCACTGCGATGCGATGAAAAATACCGAGCGAACAACTCGGAATGAGGGCCATTATACATCCAGCCTTCATTGTTTTCCCAATCTCTCTCTCTCCACAGGAAGCAATAGAAGAATTTACCAAAGTAGTAGATAATCTCACTCAGATCATTGTCAAGTCTCCTGTCCTCTCAGCCCTTACAAGAGATCAGAGGGGCATATTTGTTACAACATTACTGAGCAATGTGGAGACAATTGTTCTGTTATCTTTTGCTGATTTTCCAAGGAATCAGAATGTCAGCACCTCTGAGATAGGTGAGAATGTGTATAGCCCATGATGACAAATTGTTCTACACTGGTAGATACAGTGGGTAATCGAAGTATTGAACACATCAACATTTTTGGCAGTAAATATATTTGTAATGGGGCTATTGTAATGAAATTTTCACCAAACGTCAGCAATAACCTATGCAATCCACACATGCAAAGAAATAAAACCATAGATGTCCATAAATTAAGTTATGTGTAATAATGTGAAATGACACAGGGAAAAAGTATTGAACACGGTTACTGAAATTTATTCGTACAAAAGCCTTAGTCGATTGCATTGCTCAGATGTGATTTTTGCCCATTCTTCCACACAGTCTTCAAATCTTGTCGGCAGTGTGGGAGTGCCAGTGGTGTCCTCTATGCGGATGTGCAGGCGGTGACGGCAGTGCAGGGATGCACAGCGGTGTCCATTATGTGGGGGTGCCGGCTGTGTCCTCTGTTCAGGTGTGCCGGCTGTGAAAGGGGCTCTGTTCTCTGGCATAATGTGTCTAAGGGGCTCTACTGTGGGGTAATGTGTATAACGGGTACTACTGTGTGGTGTATTGTAAATAACAGACACTAGTGTGTGGCATGATGTGTATACGGGCACTATTATTTTGCGTAATAGGGGCTGTGGTGGCTTCAGAAGTGGGGCAGCAGCACAGTACAATGTTCAAATAGGGGAACCGCACCAACTGCCAGTGAGTCAGTTTGGGATGACAGTGGATGGCAGTTGGTGTGGTCCCCTAATTGAAATTTAAACTGCGCTGATGAGCGGTACTACTGTGCAGTGTAATGTGAATAATGGACACTACTGTGCAGCGTAATGTGAATAATGGACACTACTGTGCAGTGTAATGTGAATAATGGACACTACTGTGCAGCGTAATGTGAGTAATGGACGCTACTGTGCAGTGTAATGTGAATAATGGACACTACTGTGTGATGTAATGTGAATAATGGGCACTAATGTGCTGTGTTTTGTGAATAATGGGCACTAGTGTAGATGTGCTATATTCTTTTAAACAACATGTGTCTGTTCCACTGCTTTGTCGCTTTGTTTATTGAAAACAACATTGTGAGTTGTGAGTTGGCCAAATTTGACTGGAAATTATTGGAAATGAGTGATATTGAGACTTATAATACTGTAGGAATAAAATCAGGCCTAAATTAAACTAAAACAGGAGAGGCGGTTTTGACAAAACCGAATCCAAAACCAAAACCTGGCGATGAATTAGAACCAAAAACCATAACCAGCAAATATGGGTCAGTGCACATCTCTAATATACAGTAGTGTACAATACAAAAATATTATCTTGATTGTCAAATAATACACGTGCAGATCAATGCAAAGTACACTTTCAAAAATATGTACAGTACTGTATTGAAGATAGAACAATATTAATAACAAAATTACATTGCTCATTAATGAGATTTGAACCCCAGGTGATGGCTATATGAAGCATTCACCTTAACCACTAGCCCACACAGGACAACCATAAGATGAGGCACACCTGCTGATGAGCACTGTGGTGAGCAACCTGCTAGCCAGCTATAATGGGGAGGTGCTGAGCCATGCAGTGAGTTAAGCACAGTACCCTAACATCTAGTTTTATTGAAAGCTGTGATTGTGTCTTTACACCACCACAGTTATGTGTACCACTTTGCGTCAAGCTACTATTGACAATGTACTGTTTATAGTGACTCCGCATTCAAGCCATCTCAGGTGACATAGCATGGAAATAAAGGGTGGCTGGAAGTGTAGAGCCGCGCAGTGAAATCAGCACAGTTTCCTAACAATGGTGAACATGAATTCATCTAATTTTATTGAAAGCTGTGAGTGCGTCTTTACGCCACCACAGTAATGAGCAAGCTGTGTCATAGGAGCAGTCACGCCTGTTGTCTATGTGTATGGATGAGAGTCATGTTGAGCCAGGGATACTGAATACAGTACTGACTACAAGTGCCAGCATCGCTTTTTATTGAAAGTTAAAAAGGGCATCTTTTTTGCATACAGTGTTAGCGTCATGGTGAGCAAGCAATGTCTGTAGCGATTACTGTAGCTGCAAAGCCATCTCTCTGTATACACGTACTGTAGCAGATGGGAGAACCACTTGTCAAAAATTATTACAAAGATTGGTTGTGTGAACACACAAAATACTGTAAAAACCCTGCCGGTAGTGACTGTTTACACTGCCTGAGCGTGATTGGCCGACCTATCCATTCACTGCTACAGTATTGTATTCAGTACTCACCACCCAGCGGTTAAACTGTATATTGCATGGTGTGGATTCTCTCAGCGTTCAGTACACCATCACATGCTGTAATTGGGATGCCATGTTATTTTGGAAATTTATATGCTGCGAATGGGACATCTGAGTGCTACACTATGAGCAAAAATGCATGAGGCCACATCTGTATGGTCAGTATCTATATGATCCTAGGAAGAGCTGTGGCACATCCTTTACTCAGCCCTGACTAAAAATATAACATGTTTGAGGGCATGATACTTTGAGGCCAATGATAGATAAAGTACTGTATTGGAGTTTTTGCAGCTAGTATACCAGCATGAGGAGATCTTAGTGATTAAGGAGAAATCTCAACCTTCTAAACAGGACAAGTGGTGAAATTTGCCCAGAGCAACCAATCAGATTCTACCTATGGTTTTATAGAATGTACAACATAAATGATAACTAGAAGCTTATTGGATAATATGGGCAACTTTTCCACTTCTCATATTCTTAAAAAGTTTGATACATTTCCCCCATAATAGTACAAGACCTTCATTGACCAGGACATCTCAACTCACTGACAATTCAAAGAGGACTAAGGGGATACAATGATTGAACTGCAAAAAAAAAATGTTTTATTAGCTGAGAGCTAGATGAATGGTCCAGGGTGACATTTTTTTTTTAAAGTAAATTGCATGCACAGAGGAAATGTAGTCTGATTGAATACATAACATTAACGTAAGGAACAATCAGCCTATATCTCCCTCATTTATTAACTTTGTTTTTACTAGATGTCTCCATGAAGGAATCCCGTGACCACTGCAGTACTGGTGCCAAGTCCATAATCCTAAAACTTAGTGACAACATTATGGAGGTTCCATGCCATTTGGTGCCTGGAGACAGAGGTAATATACAATCTGAATATCTTTAAAAAAATGTACATGATAGATAGATAGATAGATAGATAGATAGATAGATAGATAGATAGATAGATGAAACTAATGAACAGTTGTTACCAGTACATCCAGTGGGATGCAGTCAGTTTACCTCCAATCAAAATCCCGACGTTCAAAATCCCGACACCAATTGACCGATGGTCAAAATCCCGACAAGGTCAAAATCCCGACATGGACAAAATACCGACATTTAAAATACCGACAAGGTCAAAATACCGACATGTAAAATGCCGATAGGTCAAAATACCGACAGTCAGCTGTGAGTCTGTTTTAATAACAGTTTTCTAATAGACAGGAAAAAACACACACCCAACCGACTTTCCAACATTTGAATTCCCCCTATAGTGTTGCAATGGTTTGGGTATGTTTTACCGGCAGATGGGATCCCGGTGGTCAGCATCCCAATGCCGGTGTCCCGGTCGCAGAATGCTGGCTGGGTAGTGTGTAGGGGGCGAGCTTAACGAAACCCCTTGCGGGCTAGCTGTGCTTGCCATGCTGTGGGCTCGGTGATGAGCTATGCTCGCCACAGGTTCTATTCCCATTCTATGGGTGTCGTGGACACCCGTGAGTGGAAATAGTCCCTTTTAGTCAGCATGCCGACTGTCGGGTTTGTGAGGCTTCGGGATGTGGGGGGAGGTATTCAGCTGGTCACATAACTACATCCCGTTGCAACAACACACAAAGTGCATAGTCAATCAATAAAGTAACATAAGAAGGCTTGACAGCATATTTAACAGCATGTATGACATAAACGGAGTACTTATCCAGGTATCGTGGTGATAAGCAGCATGTCATCTTCCTGGGAACAGACGGGTCTGGTATGTAATACCGGTGGTCGGGATCCTGGCGGTCAGGAGATGACTCCTGTCAGAAACCCAGTGGCGAGTGCAGTGCAGCATGTCCGCTCGCCACACTTTGGGCCCAGTTGCGCATTATTATATTCCCCTCTCGAGTGGAGGCGTGGTCCACCATCTGAGTGGGAATTCGGGGATCTGGTCAGGATTCCGACTGGCGGCATTTCGCCAGCTCTCAGGATTCCGGTGTCAATCTCCTGACCAGCGGGATCCCAACAGCTGGTAAATTAACTGCACCCCGAAGAGACTAGTTGTTACAGTGATATTTCTAAATTGAAACAGAGAGCTTATATCTAGAAATAATTGCCAAATCTGTTTTAAGATGGCCATACACCTAAAGATTTATTGTGAGATCTGGCTGGTTGGAATGAAAATCTGGTAATGTATGGGAGCAAATGGCAATTGACCATTGGCTCCTAAATGCCGTAAAACTGACAAAAACGGTCGTTCAGACAAATGGATTTAACCAATTTGTCTGATTGACCATTTTTGTCTGTTTTCCAGTGTTTAGTTACATAAGAGGACTCTTATCTGTTATTTCATTTGTGCCATCTACATTAATAAGTGTGGCTCTCTACATCTCCACATTTTTTAAAGGCTTTATCAGTTTTTTTTATAACCTCTGTATAAAAAAATATTTTTTTATTATTGACACTTGATGATAGGTGGCATTATCTAATGTACAATTTTGTCTATATCCTAAATATTGTCCTTTTGGTAAACTTTCTTTCCATGGCTATAATGTGCACTCCCATAATGTAGATAAATGCCAATGTCAACGGATTTCTTATAACTGGAAGAAATTATATTTCTAGCCATGATTTTGAGGGTTACATCCAGAAAACTGGTGGGGGTAGAGCTAATATGGTGAATGAATGTTAATGTATAAGTGTAAGAGTCCCCATTCAAAATAATAAACAGATCCTCTGTATAATGGCCATAGAGCAATATGGGCCTTCCAACACATGGTGTGACTCAAAATTGACCAGTTATAGGTTAGCATAACTCTAGGCTAACCTGGTGCCCATGACCTTACCAATCACCTGTAGATAATAAGTGCGATAGAAAGCAAAATAATAGTGTTTAAATATAAATAAACTGGATAGAATCAAGAAAAAAAGTATATCTCTGTCAAAGAATCATCAGATCTATGATTCTGCATATGGCCACCAGTTTATTGGATTGAGGACCCAAGGTTGGAGAAAAAAAAGACAATATAAAAAGATGCATTTGAAGTAAGGGAATCAATACTTAAAATAATGGGGCAACCAGGAGGTGTATCAAGTGTTTTGTGAATCTTTGGAAGATGATAGTTAATGGGGGTGACAGGGACAGTAATATACAAAAACCTCCACTCTTCCCTGGATATCACCCCCTGATCAAGTGCGCTGTCATACATCTTTTTGAATTTTACGTGGAATTGAATAATAGGATTGGTGTTGGTAAGATGTTTTCTAATTGCTTCTTTCTGATTGTCTACGGTATATTGAACAGCTAATTTTCCCCCTTTGTCTACAGACTTTTTTATTTTTATTGAATTATTCTTTATTAAATTTTCCATATTTAAACACTTACAAAATATAATTCCGATAAAATATTTTGTGCCATACATTTCATTTACATACTTTACCATACAGATGTATGTAACCCCCCCAGACAGAACAAACAAGAGAGAGAAAAATAATAATAATAATAATAATTACATACATATTTATGTTTACAGATTGTCTACGGACTTAATAGTGATGGATATATTTAGTGCAAGCTTTTCATGACTTTCTTTTGAAGTGAGGTCATGTTTGTATAGCTAGATTGAAGTCATTGAGAGTTATGTTTTAAAAGCATTACATGTATGAATTATTTCCATTCATAAGAAAAAACTTCAGACTCTCTTTTACAACTTGATTTTCTTTTGTTGACATCACACAAATACTGTCACCCTCTGCTCTGCCAACTCCTTATTGCTACTCTCTGGGGGTGATTCAGACCTGAACGTAAATATGTGTTAAATTTAGCACATCTAAGATCAGTTTCTCTGACACATGGGGGGACACCCAGCACAGGGTCCGCCCCGCATGTCAGGCCCCACCCCCCCTCCCGCAAAGGTGCGAAAGCATTGCATGGCGGCGATGCTTTCACACCCCCCAAGTAGCTCTCTGCCTGTGCAGCCTAGCTGCACTGGCAGGCAGCTACCCGCCACTTTCTGTGTCGCAGCGGACCGCCCTAGCAACAGTCGGGACACTCCTGCGTTGTCCGGACCCAAACGGTATTTTAACGCCTCCTTTTCTCACTGGGTGCACACGCGCTACTGCGTGTGCGCACAACGTTTAGGGCTTCAGAGTGCAATCGCTGTTGGTGCAGTGATAGGCTCTGAATTGGGCCCTCTGACCATACCCAATTCAACAACCTTCTTGATCCCTATCATCACTTTGCAACAATGTGTGCAGTTGTCTACTTGAACAATCTCCAGTAATTCCAGAAGTGATCCAACCACCATGACATTTGTGGCCACCTTTACCAACATTCCAGTAATGACCTCTCATTTCTTTTTATATTGCTTATACATTTGTTTTTTTTTCTCTCCCACAAGATGGTGCTATTTTTATCACCTACAATGGTCTCGAATCAAAGGTTTTAAATGGGAATATATTAGTTACACAAAACCCTGGAAATAATAGCACATCTGTGGTCAACTCAAGAGTGGTAACTGGAGCCATCACAAAACCCATTAGGGAAAACTTACATCCGCCGGTAACCTTCAGGCTTTCTCATCTAGAGGTTAGTATATTGAAGATTGATGGGTCGATTTATCTGGCAATAGGGATTTTAATATATGAAAAGATTTATAAGCTTTTATACAGTTTATATGAAGAAGATGGAAACCTTTGTAAACAATTATTAATGTATACTTATCATTTACATACAATGGGGACAGAGAGTTTGTGAGCTGAATATTTTTTTTTTGTCAGAACCAGTAATATCTATGAGGTATGAAGCACAAGGTCCCTCATGTTTCATTGATGTTACCAGGTTTTAGTAAATACATAGATGATATTCTCATAAAATTAGCTTTGTTACACAAAAAGGCTGTATCCCAGTATGCACGGGGTGAATACAGTATAATGAAGAATGCCCTTGTTATTAAAGTGTCTAAAATATTATTATTCCATTTATCAGATCCTCAAACCCTTTCATAAGTCCATCTGTGTGTTCTGGGACCCTAAAGATCATGGTTGGTCAGACAGAGGATGCGTCACTACATCCGATAATAATGACTCCACCACCTGTTCCTGCAGCCATTTGTCAAGCTTTGCTGTAATCATGGCACCACATGATATTGAGGTGATTAAGGTTCATGATCTGCAAATTATGGCAATTCAATCACAACATCAAATAAAAAACATGATGACATACAGCATTAAAAAAAAAATCACCAACATGATGACAATCAGTTTCTAACTATTATTTTATGAAAAGTACTAGACAAATAGGCTTACCATACTATCGCTTGAAACCCAGGGTTGTAAGTTCACCCCAGCCCCCTTGGAGTCAAGTTGAAGTTTGGTGCCCTCCAGATAAAAACAAATATGGTGTGTGTGTGTGTGTGTGTGTGTGTGTGTGTGTGAGGTGGGGGTGGGGGGTTAGGGGGGGGAGGGGTGCGCATTGGCAGGGCTCCAGTTACGCTATGATTCAGCAATCTGCAGCATGCAGAATCAGCATTCACTGGCGGTTCCCATTACATAAACCAGCAGCAATGGTGGGTGCACCATCACTTGCTGCAGTAAAGGCTGAGTGGTACAGCAAGTCCCACAAGCGCGGCTGCTGGCAGTGTCGGTCCAGGCTGACGGGCAGTGTCACTGTAAGCCAGGCCAGCCCAGCCGAAGGTACTGGCACCTTTCCCGATGTGCCAGTACCCCCTCTTTGCCGCTATCGCTGGTGTATGCTCAGCATGAGGGTGGTTGGAGTGGGAACCGCTCAATGCAGTGCTAGCTTTCCAATGTGGACACTGCACTGATTTAATCTGCTGTATTGGATGGTGGCTGCATGCTGCTTTTCCCTACATGTTGTTGAGTCGCACAGCATGGTTCAGTAAGTTTAAAAGAAATAGCTCAGTGCATTTAGGTACCTTCATCAGGAATATAAAGGTGGTTTGTATGGGAGTTCCTTATGAATGCAGTTAATTGGATCTTACACAGGTGTTCTGATCTATTAGTAAAGCTCGTCTTACCTGACCACAAGGTTTTTAACCCTTTCAATAACTAAAATGTATAAATATACTTAAAACTATATTTAAAGTTTAGCAAATATCATCTATTGATTTAATACATTTTCGTATAATCTCATACGCTTACCCCTGCAGCCAAGTCACATGCTAAGGGAAGAAAAGTGGGCGGTGTGATGACAGGATTCACGCTAAATCGTGTCATCATAGTCCTGCCCCCCACATTGCAATGGCGGTAATGTGGGCATTGCTTAGCGAAGGCAGGGCCGCGATGACACGATCGCATCTCCGTGCCCCTGTACACCTCCTTTTTCAAAAACCCACCCCCTGTTGAGCTGACTTGACTGTTCCCTCCCTTTTGAAGAATGTGGCTTGCCCATTTTGGGCCTGCTCCTGAGCCACACAAAATACCGATGGCCACAGAGATGAGTGATTTTCATTTTGACGATGCGTGTGCGAAAATCCCAGTAACTCCTACAGTGCATACATCCCATAGCGTGTGCACACGAAGGCGCTTTTGCGATTGATACATGCTGTGTCAGGGCAGGGGCATGTTCTGATGGTACAACTGATGGTGGCGTATAAAATGCATCGATGGTATTATAGCGTGCACTGACGCTAAAATCGGGGCTCCCAGTTCTTGCTCACTGATACACAGGCTTGTTTACCAGTGGAAGGGATGTTACTAGTATTAGCATAAAGTCACAGACGTACCTACAGTAACAGACACAAAAGCAGTCCCAGCAGGCGCGTGAATCAGGTGCTTTATGTTATGTGAGTCTGTCTTGTAAATTAAATGTAGTTTGGAGTTATCAGACATTGGCCCAGATTTATCAAGCTTTGGAGAGTGATAAATAGCATGGTGATAAAGTACCGGCCAACCAGCTCCTAACCAGGGCCTGATTAAGGGTTCCAGCTACCTTAGGCTAATGCGGAAGTGGCTGCCCCCTTCCCCACCCCCACCATCAATTTTTTTGCTTAGATTTTTTTGCTCCTATTTAGCTAAATGTCCATCTTCATATTACTTGTTTACAGTAGATTTAATTATGGTTCAGCAGCACAACGTCATAATTATCACGAGAAGTTCAATCTAAATATCAATTCAGCTAATTCATATTTTTGCAATTGGTCAAACACAGATTGAGATAGCCAAGTATTCAGCCTATTTATATTATATTATGTAATATTATATTATTAATTATAAATATATATTTTATAGTTTTTATTAATTTCAAATTATTAATCACTACTACAAATGTAGACATCTCATTCCATAACTACAAATAGTATCAATGCCGTGCAATAATTTCTTGGAGCTCACCATTGTCCGGTCTATAAAAATAGCAGTGGCATTGGGTACGACTCCAGTTGGTCTTACTGGCTGGTGGCTGCAGTGCACTGTGCTGGGGCTGGCCTGGCTGGGGCTTGCTGGGGTTGGGCGCATCAGCAGATGCTGTCACTTCCCGGCCTCCTCGCTCGATGCTGGTCTGACTGGGGCTGGTCACGTCAGCAGATGCTGTCACTCCCTGTCCCTCCCCCTTTCGGTGTCTGCAGCGGCTCTGGAAGCGAGTGCGTGGGTGGCGCGTGACATCATGACGCACGTGACATCTGACACAGCCACATGGCTCCTTTGGGAACGGAACCAGCCAGGGCGAGATTTTTGGGGGTGAGTACCATGAGTCCTTGGGAGACGGGTGCTGCATCCACCCCAGGACCTAGCGCTCCAGGCTGCAGCCTGTATAGCCTCAGGCCCTGCTCCTAACTCTCATTTTTCAAACACAGCGTCTGACATGGAAGTTAGGAGCTGATTGGTTGGTACTTTATCACTGTGCTATTTATCACTCTCCAAGGGCTGATGAATGTGGGCCATTGTATGTTCTCGTATATAAATCTCTGTTTTTCTCCCCCTCAGGAACACAGTGGTCTTATCATTGTCTCTCACATTGGCCTGAGTATATCCCTTCTCTGCCTGTGCCTCTCTCTTCTTACGTTCATCATCTGTAGGTCTCTGAGGACTGCTCACACCTCTGTCCTGACAGCTCTGTGTGGATGTCTCTTCCTGGGGCAACTTCTCTTAATTGTGGGCCTTAACCAAACCTTTAACAAGGTAACTGTCTCATCCAGGACATTTATTGGTGCATTATGTTCATCTGTTTCCATAAATTTCCTAATACTGTATTTATCTTTTAGAACACTATAAACAGTTTTCAAAGCATTATTCTCTAAACTTATCAAATGCTATAAGTGTTCATGTGAGAACTATCATGGAAGGTCGTTACTAGATCAGTCGTAATTATGCCATAATTGGATGTTTTATGAGCTTTATGCAATGTTTCCTTGGATTAGATTCAATGTCAGGACATTTTTATATTCAAAAACATAAAAACAAATACATATATTAGAATGAACTACAAAAAAAAACAATTATCCTGTCTACCACGCTCCAGGTCCTCTGCTCAGTCATTGCTGGTGGGATCCAGTTCCTGTTCCTCTGTGCCTTCTGCTGGATGTTTATTGAGAGCATCCTGCTCTTCGTGACTGTCCGTAACCTGCAAGCTCTGAATTATATGACTTCTCAGGGCTCAAACTTTCCAGTGATGTGTCTTGTTGGGTTTGGGGTTCCTGCTGTCATTGTTGGGATCTCTGCAGCAGTACAGCCACGTGGATATGGAACAGAGAAACAGTAAGCTTGTATCATTATTCTTTTCTGTATTAGGGCGGGATGTACTAATGCTTTCCGCAATGGTAAGCATTAGTACTGATTACCACAGAGGCCATTTACTGAAGAGGCAAACGCATTAAACCTCATGCACTGAGATGCCCTTTGCTGGGTGGCTGAGCCAGGCAGGGGGACAACTAGCAGCAGGAGCAGCATGCCGGAGATCAGCAGCATACTGACCGGTAACAAGTGGCTTCAGCTTCCGCTTTGGACTACGCAGGTGTACTGCAGCAACGGGGGGTGCGGGCTCCGGAGGCTCTCAGCACTGTTGAATATCCAGCTGCCTCAGGTATGTACAGGCCGCACCTTCAGCTGCTGATATCCGGCATGCTGCTCCGGGGGCTGGCTGTCCCCCTGCCCGGTTCGGCCACCCAGCTCTTCGGTGAGAAGGGCATCTCAATGCCTGAGGTTTAATATATATGCCTTTTTGGTAAATGGCCTCTGCGGTAAACGGTACTAATGCTTACCGTGGCGGAAAGCATTAGCACATTCCGCTCTTTGTCTGGTCTGTTGTCACATATTGCACAGTAACATTTTATGTTACATATGTAGTGGTTCCATGTGAGTAACTTGGGTTGATGTTTATCTCTTTTGTGGTTTGTTTGCCCAAAGGCACACCCAATACCTCTTAATGGGTATAAAATCAACTATGTAAGTATCATGCTCAGGGGCACTGACAAGCTTGCCGGGCCCTGGTAACGGGAGAGGGCGTGGCTAATGGGGGTGTTGAGGTGAGAATGCAGCTGCGAAGTGGGTGCGCACGCTGCACGGGGGGGCGCCAATGGATTATGATGTAACAGTAGCAGCGTAGGAGGAGGAAGTGGCAGTAGGCGGGTGCAATAGCGATTGCTCCCCCCCCCATCACGGAAGTGGAAAGAGGACTGACTGCTTTTTGCCTCTCTCCCCAGTGCAGCATATAGCAGCGTGTGCCATATTCTGTGCTGGGGAAAGAGGCTGCTGTAGCAGCCAGTCCTCTCTCCCTGCACAAAGTACCTTTGCAACTGGGGTAGGGTAGGAGTGGGGGAATTGGGGGTGTAGCGGAACCCCAGCCCTCACCGGGTCCCTCCAACAGGAATAGGCCCGGGTAAAGAGTACCCGCTCTCCCCCCCTTCTCGATGCCACTGATCTTGCTGAAAGCAAACTTTTACTGTAAAACATAAACACAACTGCCAGGGCTAACACACTTTTCCATGCATAAGAAACAGGAGGTTCCCCCACACAATCCCAGCATCCAGAACCTTATCACAGGGAAGACATACAGGGACTGATTCTGAAAGACTGGAAGACATATAGTGGATGTTTCTGAGTCAGGTGTCCATGTCTGGGTCTTTTTCTAAATTGTAATATATGGCCTTCCCCTTGTGTACATCCTTGTGTCAGAATGTGCAAGGACTAGGATGCCCACTTTATGCATCTTTAGACACAGCAATCTATTCTAAAGCACCCCAGGCTTTACACAAAATTTTGGTGGCATTTTCATTTATATCTCTAACCCGCAGAGAAGTGGTGGCTTGCAAGAGTCGCCTTTCTGTAAATATAACCCAGTACATCTCCGTGTATCTAGTCACCTCCCAGTCAACACCCAGCACTGGCCACTACATTTCCAATACATTTCTATATGCATGGGTCTGAATCACTATTGCGCCATTGTCATACCCTCCAACTGTACCCTTTTAGCCGGTACAGTACCTTTTTTTATGGTCTGTACCGGCCAAAAAAGGGCTTTGTACCGATTTTTTGCTCACTAAGTCTCCATAGAAAGTATAGGAAAGGGGGCGTGGCCACGCCCCTGTTGCCCGTGACCACGCCCCTTTTCCTAATTTGTCCCGGTTTTCGAGTGTTCAATGTTGGAGGGTATGCATTGTACATACTGTACACACCGTGGGTCACATGTACTGTGTGACTTTGTAGTGACTTAGAAGCATGCACAGTTAAAAAACATCGACCATTTGCATGAATCTCTGCATTGCATCTGACTCATTATCAGCCCCACAGTCACCAGCAAAGGTATAGCAAAGAGCCATTGCGCGATGAGCAACTGCATGCTGTGGCGCCCTCCACCCCCACCCCAGTAATGCAGTGCATGAGGGGAGGGGCATGGCCACAATGTGGGAGTAGATTCAAATGAAAGGAAAGCCATCAAGAGCAGTGTCGGATTGGAGCATATAGTGTCCGCTGGGGAAATGCAATGGTTGGGGCCCAAGGAACTGTGCCAAAGGGAAGGTGTTTGGGCAGCCCACAGAGAACATATAACTGTGCAGGTCAGATATAGGGAATGTTTCACTGATGAAAGGTCCCAAAGTAATATTTGCTGGCTTTATAGGGCATAAATGTCACGCCTGATTGCCAGCCTGTGGGAAGCCATTGACTTTAGCAGAAGAGGAGGGGGATGATTTGGGGCCTGTTTCTGAGTCTCACAGAGAAGCGCACTGCCTGATCAATTTACCAATGTTAGAAGCAGCCAGTTTCCTAAGATCAGCGTTTGTGCTCCTCTAGTATGGCAGGCTATTGCCAGCAAAGTAATAAGGGCTATGTACTGGCGCCATTACTAGCTGCTGGTGTCTGGAGCATGTGCTTCACCAGCTCCACCCATACTTCTCCCCTGGTAACCAGTAGGGACGGGCATTGATCAGTAATGATTAGCTAGGCATTGATGGTGTGCTTTCGATTGACAATGTTTTGCCATTGATAGCAGGGTTACAATGTTTCTCCACCATTGATGACTAAGTTCTGATTCTGATTCTTATCCCCCCATTAGCACACCCCTTAGCCTCTCCCTCCCATCTTCCATTGGTGGAAAGTACCAATGGGGATGCAGACTATTAAATGTAAACAATTCAAAGGCCATCCCTAGTCACCAGTCCCAGAGCACTAAGAGGGTTATTCAGACTCCGTAGCACTTTTTGTTAAAATAGAAAAAACTGCTACAGATAAAATCACATGCTGGGGACCACCCAACATAGGACACGAACGCACAGCATGTGTAGCGCCGCCCAGTGATGCGATTGCAATACAGTTGTGATCACAATTCTATTGCAATAGCAATTCATCGCCGAAACCTTGAAACAGTTAGGCTGCGTATGCAGGTGTAATACAGCCATGTTTTCTATTGCAGGAAATGCAGGCAATGTCATCCGCTGCTCCAAAAATGACCATGACATGCATGCGTTTCCTGCAATACTCCCCCCCAACGCCGCCCCCAACTGCCCGCTGCCTGTCAATCACTATGCGATCACATCCTTCTGGGATGCGATTGTATAGTAAAAGTCTACACATGTGCAATGCCGCCGCAGCACATGTGCAGACAGTTGATACACCACCATTTGCGATCTTTGCACAATAGCGTCCACCTCTGAATACCCCCCTCACTCTATGAAATGAATCCTTCTGTGAGTCCTTATTTCCCCCGTACACCTAGGGCATAGCAACACCCACTATGAAGCATTCATGATCCCAGTGCGCTGCAGTGAGGCATCCCAATTTGGAATCTTCCATGTTGCATATGTGCATTAATTAGAAGTGTCATGGGAGTGCCTTGGGCATGAATCTTCCTTGTTTGATCGTAGCGTGCAGTCGGGGATGGAACGCCTGTTTCAGCCGAATCTTTTGTACCCAGTAAAGAGAGGTAAAAGCCTGGATGCGTCCGACTTAAAATCACGCCTAGAATCTATAGACGGCAAAAATATTAATCCCATAATCCTTACACTGTATGTATAGCAGTGAATGCTGGAATATGGATCATAGTGTGTGGCAGACTGATAGTAGCCGGTGACTGTACATCTCTGCTCTCTCCTTTAGTTGCTGGCTCAGCACAGATCTCGTCTGGAGTTTCCTTGGTCCAGTCTGTGTGTTCATCATTGTAAGTACATAGTATCACACTCCGTATACAGTGCCCACCTGCTCTTTCCTTAGTTATTAGATGTCTGCCAATTACAGTATGTACAGTACAATGGGCACAAATATTGTAGGATGTGGGTAATGGCATATTTTAAGCAAAGGGCTTACTCATAGGTTCACTTGGTGATAATACAGTACCATACCAATTAGTATGACTTCAGAAAGATCCTCTGCCTACAAGCCTTGTTGTATAGGTTCATCTTCTGATTAGTAGTTTTTATTTGCAGATTAATATAATGTATGCGCCATAAATTTAACAATCAAAACTTGTACTAAACTTTTATATGTAAAAACAATAATCCAGGTGCTAATGGCTAATTTTGGTGCAGAAGAACATATATAATAATGCTATGTTAATACCCTCTATGGGATGTCATTAGTAATAACTAGAGATGTGCGCTGACAACGTGTTTTGACTTTGGATCTGTATTTTTTTATTTTATTTATAAAAACAGCAACAATCACATAATGTGGGCCTTTTTCTTCCCATCAGTGTTATTAACCTAGATAACATTCAATTCGAGTAATTTCTAGTGAATATTGACCACCTCACAGCTCACAATATTGATCACCAATAGTGGCCAAAGGCTGGCTGACTAAACTAAGTAACAGAGCAGCCGCACAAACACACGGCAGTTATGTCTGTTTAAAAATTAAATAGCAAATTATAATGTATTAGCAATAACCTATCAAACCAACTTGTAAGTACTATGAATAGTAAAGAATTACAACACGAAAATTTACTAAGAATCATGTGTTGAATATCATTGCTCAAAGTAGTAGTACTGTAGTTACTACACAGCAAAGAAAATAAACCTAAACCATGTGTAAAATAGCCCATGACAACTGAGCCCACTCATCTCTAGTAATAACACCCCTCTCAGTGTTAAATATTACTGCATACTTGAGTCCCTGGGAGGGTTTTGCAGAAAAGAGTTGTGGCCAAATGGCTGGGTCTATAAAAGTGTCATGGACAAGCAAGAAACCTCATTAAAGGGGGAGTGGAACATTTGCCTAGAAAGGTTCCTGTCTTTCAGGCATATTAATTAATATTATTTTTACTAAGATAATGTGAGGTTACTTTCACACTCTTTTAACATTATTGTAATTTCACTGAAAAGTGCTCTTGGAGCACATTTTTCTAATTTCTACTCCAAACGCTTTAATTCGCATTTCTTAGTAATCCAATCGCATTTCCCATACTTGTAATGAGAAATGCGACCTTGCCGAATTTGCGTAAAAAAAAAAAAGGTGAAAAAATCCTGGAGGGAGCCCTGTTATAATAACGCTATCTTCAGACAGCGTTATCAACAGGTTCACTCTGGTTCCCGGCTCCATTTTCTGCTCTGACTGGCAGAGCAGAGTTGTCAGCCAGTGCCAGTGATCAGCCATGTGTGCCTAATAGGACCACAGGCTGATCACTGTTACAAAAAAAGGTTTGCTTTTTTCAAATTTACCTACAGGCCCCCGGTGATAGGTGTCCCGGTGTGTTCCTCCATTCACTTCCTGCACTATGAGCCCAATCATCTGATGTCTGCCGCAGTGTCAGCAGTGACACATGCACAGAACATACTTGATGTATTTTTTGTGAAAAATACCCCAAGAAGTCTGCAGAGTGCATTCACAGGGACAGAGCTTTCTTGCAAGCTCTGGCCCTGCATGCGATAATTGATAATCCCTGCAATGTATACAGTTATCACATTTTGGATTGGGTCAATTTTATCACATCACAAGTGAGATGCAGATTGTAAAAAATATGCCCATCTGAAAGCAATCTTAGAGCTGGGAAGGAGCTCCTGCACTCTGCTGGCGGGAGAGAAGGGTAGGGCCATAGTGTCTGCCACTATGCCCTTCCAAGTTCTAATGCCTAAGGAGAGAGAGAGTCCAGGAGAAGAGGTCTGGAGATGCAATACATTTGTTCTCTACCCCCCCTTATGCATTCTTCTTATATTGGCCTCTCGTACTTTAGTTTTTCCTTGTTTTCTCATTCACACCCTCTCAGGTGAACACCACTCTCTTGGTCCTCACTGTGTTGTTACTCCGAATCAAGCTTGCATCTCTAAACCCCAATGTGTCCACTGCTAAGAACACTTGGTGAGTATAAGACATTGGGATCAGTTTCTTAGAGAAAGTCATGAGTAATGCAGAACATCTATATACAGTAATATAAAAGCATAATCACACAGAAAAAATGTATGGGTTCTGCCTATCTGACATGTGCAATTATTATTGTCCTGAAGGTAGAATTAAATTGTCTTTTCTTCTTCTTCTTCTTTTTTTTTTTTTTTTTTTTTGGGGGGGGGGGGGGGGGTGACGACGACAAAACCTCACCACTAAACAAAGGGTACCATCACCTTTGGTCAGCTCATCTGCAATTTGAAGTTTTCCATTCTACTCCAAAATATAAAATGTTTGTTGACCCCCTGACATATGTTTAAATAACTCTTTAAGGCAACTGATACTTAACCTTTCGAGAGTCAGGTGAAAAAAATCAACATGTTAAACCTTTTGGGGTATCTCATACCCCATGCTATACTTCATCATAAGTATACTAATTTAGAATAACAGGCAACGTTAAAGCTACACCAGTAGTTCTCAAACTGTGTGTCGTGGCACCCTAGGGTGCCGCGGGACACTTGCAGGGGTGCCCTGGTTTGGTGGTCCAGGACTAACTCAAATTATTTATGGTCAATGCAATAGGCAAAACCAGTGCTTGTGGCTGTCAATCATAAACTATGTGGACAAACTGAAGCAAATCTTTTATTTAATGTAATATTTATTTCTAAATTTCTCAATAAGCAACTTTAATAAACAGAAGTGAAACCTGTCCCTCACCATATAACTGAACATAAGGATGACATTTACACAATTTCATTCATTTCATATTTTTTCTGAATTTCTTAATAATAAATGTTTGGCCCAGGGGTGCTGTGAAAAAAATTCTGATTCTCTAGGGCACCGTGACTCAAAAAAGTTAGAGAACAACTGAGTTACACAAAACAGAAACTTTTGCACTGTGGTCCTGAAAAAGGTTATAGGAGTTTAAATCTTGCTTAGGTATGTCACACCCCACCTAGTGCACCAAGGTTTCTTTTTCTTTTTTTTAATGTGCTGGTTTTAGAGTGTAAGCTTATATACAGTAATATGTATTATTTGTTCCACTAAAGCAGGTGTTTAGTTAAAACAAATAGTAATGGACACAGATAAATAGCCTTATGTCAACCACTGATGCAATGGGTGAACAAATCTAAATTTGTAATGGCACAAGAGCGTTTCTTCATACTTGGTGTACCAACAACTTCTTCGCCTGCACCAATCGGTAGTGAGAGTACACAGATTTTACCTACAGAGACTAGACACCAACTCTGCATGGGCTATGCTGCAGCCTACCACCCTCCTCCAGCACTGTGGTCCTGTGCAGGGCCGTCTTGTCATATGGGCTCAATGGGCAGTTGCTCAAGAGCCCCAGGAGAATAAGGGCCCTAGGCTGATAGCTGAAGTTCCCCTTTTTCCAGGGGTACCAGATTTTTGAAAATTAGCCCTGGGGGACCGGAGATATCCGACTTCAAAGCAGTGGTCCCCATCCGAGCCTGTTAATTGCCCTCCCCAGCCACATATCTCGGATTCTGTCTGATTTAGAGTTTTTGTGAGGGTATACTCTAAAAGCGCTGGGACGCTCCCCTTTCGGTGGACAGCGGCAGCTTGTCTCTACTATGCCCAGAACCAGAGATATCAGCCTTCCAGCTGCTGGTCCCAGCTTCAGCTCCACTTGCCTGGTATGCAGTTTTATATTTTCATTGGTGGATTGCTCTGGCTCTTGAACTCTGATCCCCAAATCCCCAGCAGCCCCTGACAGGAGGGACTCTCTATTTTTTTATCCCATTGAAAGCTAAGAATTCTATTTCCAGGAACTGGAGATATCTGCAGTCAAGCAAGCTATTCACCCACCAGAAAATGATGAATATTAAACCCTCTCCACTATCCACCCCTCCCCTGCATATTAAACACCCCCTACCATCCTGGAAGTCATGTACTGGGTCCCCTTCATTCATCCCAATGACCCCTTCTACAGTTTAGTGTTCTCCCTCCCGCCCCATCTCCTACCATCTGTGCAGTAAAGGAGTAATTAGCAGAAATTACTACTCCAAGTCTACAGTACATGCTGAGTGAAACAAATATACATATTATAATTAGAGATGTGCGCTGACCGCTGTGTTTTGGTTTTGGAAATGTATTCATCCCTGCGCTTTGGTTTTGCAAAACCACCCTCATGTGTTTTGGTTATTTAGTTGTGGATCGGGATTTTTTTATCAACATTTATAAAATCAGCTAAAATCATATCATTTTTGCAATCCAAAAGAATTAAGAAACAGACATTCTGATTTAAAATCCAAATTCCGAACCATGGGTAGCTCAGAATCGCAACTCAGGTTTATCCGGATTCCCAAAATTTGGGTGGATTCGGATTTCTGGAGAACCAACCCATACATGTCTCATTATAATAAATGTATTATAGTTCCATGATTGGTGGTGAAGTTCTCAAGCCCACAGTAACAAAAATATACGTACAGGTTTAGTCTCCCAGATCCAAAATTCCAAAATACGGAATATTCTGAAATACAGAAACTTTTGTGCGTGACTGAGATAGTAACACATTTGATTTCTGATGGTAAAGTGTACACAAACTTCATGCACACAATTATAAAAAATATGGTATAAAATAATCTTCTGGCTATGTGTATAAGGTATTTAAGAAACATAAATGCATTCTGTGCTTAGACTTGGGTCCCTTCCCTAAGATATCTCATTATGTTATGCAAATATTCCAAAATATAGAAAAGTCCTATATCCAAAATACTTCTGGTCCCAAGCATTTTGGATATGGGAGACTCAATCTATACTTCAACCTAATAATGTGCTAATGAATAAACTATTAAAAAATAATTTGCAACTTTTTGAAATGCAATCTACTACCCTCTTGATGGTGCAAATGTTTACACCATGGATGTTTCAAAAATGGCTCAGAGGCAATGATTCAGAAACCTGTCCTCAAGCCCCATCACCAGGGCACATCTAGTACATTTCATCTCAGGAGCACAGGAGGAATCATTATTTGACTCACTGCTTATCCTCTCTTGCATCTGGTGGGCTATCCAGGAATGATGCAATCTTGAAAAGATCTATCTACGAGCCTTTTATTCAGCTATTGAGACTGAAATAGCAATTGTCTCAAAACTGCTACTGCTAAAATAGCATGTGAAGAGCCGCCCTGGTAAAAGACGCCCATCTATGCAATCGCAACTCTGTGTATACAGTCGTAGAATTGCGTTCCATATGCAGAAATTGAGTACCATCAACAGCTGCGATTGACCCATGCCCACTCAGAAAAACGTGGATGCAGTCGCATCGGCACCATGTTTGTAATGGCAATCGATTGCAATAGATGTCACATATGTGCCCCTACAACGTCCATGACACGCCTGCGTTTTAACAGCTACTCCCCACAAACGCCATGTTACCTCCCAAAAACGGCCACTTCCTGTCAATCACTCTGCAAATGCATTTCACTGAGGCTGTGATCGCACGGCGAACGCAATACGGCTTTTGTGCATGTGCAATGCCTACGCAATGCATGCAGAGTCTTCTGATTAATCAGACGATTTGCGTTTTTGCAATTTTGCAATCTTTGCTTAATAAGGCACAACATTTCACTTAATGAAATATATCTTTTTCTATAGTGCCTACATGCGTATGATCATTTTTGTAAACTATCTTTCTCATGTTTTATATTCTTTCTTTGGGGGGCATTTATCAAGGAACGCATATTCAGTGCGATCTGGGCGGCATCTTACCACCCAGGATTACATTCTAATATGCAATCCTATCCCCAGGATGTATTATTGTGCACACGCAGGGACAGGAGCTCTGAAAGGAGCCCGTCCTTGCGATGTATTATGACGGCTACCTGGGCCTCTGTGCATTCACAGTCAGCTCTGACTCCACATGCAGGGAGGTCACTTCAGGGGAGGGTTCTGCAGGTGGTAGCCTGTAGGCTACAATGGGCTACCGCCATCTTCAGACGGCGGTAGCCCCGGGGACCAAATTTGGGAATGCTTCAAATTCTGAATATTGGTAAATTTGGCAGCATCGCATCTCCTATAGAAACCCATAGGGGATGTGGCTGTGGATGGCAATGGAGGGATCGCAGCAGGTACTGGAGATACCTGCTGTGGTTCCTCCTTCTTACATTCAGGAGATAACTAATATTTGCTGCTAACCACCGAAAACAGGTGTTTTTGGAGCTATAGCCGCAAATATACTTTGATAATTGGGCCTTTTTATCTTTAGCTTATAACTTATGTAAGGAGACCACAGTCATAAGATGAGATAGAGATACAAAGCAAATCCATACTTCCCAACTTCCCCCATTTATATCCCTAATCTTACCTGGGCACTCCCTGATACAGCCAATCCCACCACTATTGGGGCTTGGTTACACCCTCATCTTCTGTAGCGATAATATTTGCCACAAACATTTAGTCCATTAGATGCAATGTTATACTGTATAACAAACAGCAGGATTACATTTACCTGGGGGGGTTAGCATAAGAAAGTTACTATTGGGGTAACTCAGACCTGATCACAGCAGCAAATTTGTTAGCTAATGGGCAAAACCATGTGCAGAGAGAGTAGATTTGGGTGTGGTGTGTTTAAACTGAAATCTAAATTGCAGTGTAAAAATAAAGCAGCCAGTATTTATCCTGCACATAAACAATATAACCCACCCAAGTCTAACTATCTCTGCACATGTTATATCTGCCCCACCTGCAGTGCACATGGTTTTGCCCATTAGCTAACAAATTTGCTGCTGCGATCAGGTCTGAGTTAGGCCCAATATTTATAGGGAACTTAGTCTGTAAGAGACACTTGTCTAGATCCTACAGTGTGAGGAAGACCTAATGCCCGTTTGTCTTGCACCTAATTGTCCATCATCTCTCCAAGGCTACAGACATTCAAAGCTCTGGCTCACCTTTTTATTCTTGGCTGTACCTGGAGCATTGGCTACTTCCAGTTTGGACCTGGATCCCTGGTCATATCTTTTCTATTTACCATATGTAACAGTCTACAGGGTCCCTTCATCTTCCTTGTGTATTGTCTGCTGAATCGTCAGGTAAAAATCCATTTATCATGTATTTGAAATTGTTGTGCATCATTAATGTATATAAATATATTTTTCATATATCAGATAACAGATAGCATTGACTGAAAGTAAACATAATTATCATTGGCATAAAGGAGAAAGTGCAGGCAGCATACTGTTACAATGTGCAGGCCTTCTGGCCACACCAGAAACAGTCCAGAACTGGCAGGAACATTTTGAGGATTGTCTGGACACCTGAGCACCTTCCTAATAGTATGTTTTATATAGCATGTGAATGGTATATATCAGGTATATTGCAGTCTATGACATAACTTTGGAAAACTGGCATTACGAACAAACTCGCATTTTATCAAACACTTTCCTGGAAAAACACTGATGATACTTTAACTCTTAACTGCATTGGTCCTGGGCAAAGCAATGCACCAGGGGCCCATACCCACCTATTCACAGGAAATAATGGAAAAAAATATAACCTACCCCTCCCACACCATCTCTCCACGTGCATCTATACAGTGACTGGAAGTCAGCACACTGATTAGTGGATAGCTCCAGCCACCCACCAATCAGCATGGTGACAGCCATTCACTGTCTGGCTGCAGGCTGGGATGAAGGAAGAGAATGTTACCTGGCCACTCTGATTGTGTATAATTGAGAATTCTCTATCTACTCCAAAGAAGCTTCAGAGGAATGAGCCCGAGGGGCAGATGCTCAATATACAAGCAGACAATCAGATCTGGCGATAAACTGTAGCGTTGCTAATACTGTAGTTGGCATCATCGTTGTACCAGACCACCAGTATACCCTAGTGAAATGCCTATCATAGGACATCCACGCCTATTTATGTCATAGATACATGAACATGCACAGTTTGTGCTTTGCCACCATCATATTTCCAGGCATAAGGATGTAGAAGCCTATATTAAGCTAAAATGTGAATATATGCATTTATGGTAATTGGTATATTATTCAAATCAATAATATTGGCAAACATTCAACTGTAAATATGCCTCCATATGCTTTCATGTAGTGTAACCTTCATCATGCAGTCTGATCATCCTATCACTTGTTTTTACGTTGCAGGTCAGGGAAGAGTACTGCAAACTGCTCCGCAGACTCCATACATGCAGTAAACAGGCATCAGATGAATCTGCCAGTGAGACTTTTCCAACAGCCTCTAGATCAGTGAGTGCTATGCTGGACAAACACTTTGTTGATCACTTTGGAGATCCAATAAACGCTTCAATCCCCTGAGCGATTATGGGATCAGTGTATGCCCAGTACATTATGACCTATTGTAGCTCAGTGTGTGCTTTCTTCAAGGGGACAGGCCCAACGATGGGGGGGACAAAGGGGACATCCGTACCGGGCCCCAAGGTTCAGGGGGGCCCCAAGGGTCAAGAGCACAAAAATGGGGATGCTGTTCCTAATAATGTGCCCAACTTGTACACTCCTTCTGGACTTCCAGTTTTGGCATGCATGGAATGAGCCGGCTGTCTCTGTCAGCTTCATTGATGGAGACAGCGAACTTCAACTTCTCTGGCAACTTCATTGCCTGCTCTTGTACCTGTTCGTACAGCCGCTGGCGGCTTTCAATTTGTGGGGTATGCTTTGCAGGAAGAGCCGGTCTAGAGAGGCACCTTCCTTGCTCTTTTGTGCAGGCCTCATTCATACTAATACAGTAGATACTTTTTCTTGAGGTCAGCTCTTCAGCACAGATGCCCTGAATCACTACAGCTAGGTACCGCTGGCCGGACTTCTTGCAGCAGAAATGCAGGCTTATTTCTTTTTCTAGAAATTAAAAAGTATTTAGACTGCCACCAATTGTGCAAGTTGACCCACTTAAAAAGAGGACAGAGGTCTGTAATTTCCATCATAGGTACACTTCAACTGTGAGAGACACAATCTGAAAAAAAAACAGGAAATCACATTGTATGATTTTTAAACAATTTATTTGTATATTCTTGCGGAAAATAAATATTTGGACAATCAAAAAGTTTAACTCAATACTTTGTAATATAACCTCGGTTGGCAATTACAGATGTCAAACGTCTCCTGCAGTTCTTGACCAGGTTTACACACACTGTAGCAGGTATTTTGGCCCACTCTTCCATGCAGATCTTCTCTAGGTCTGTCATGTTTTGGGGCTGTCGCCGGGCAACAAGGACTTTCAACTCACTCCACAGATTTTCTATTGGGTTGAGGTCTGGAGACTGGCTAGGCCAGTCCAGGACCTTGAAATGCTTCTTACGGAGCCACTCCTTATTTGCCCGGGTGGTGTGTTTGGGGTCATTGTCATGCTGGAAGACCCAGCCACATGCCATCTTCAATGCTCTTACTGAGGGAAGGAGGTTTTTGCCCAAAATCTCACGATACATGGCCCCATTCATCCTCTCCTTAATACGGATCAGTCGTCCTGTCCCCTTTGCAGAAAAGCAGCCCCAAAGCATGATGTTTCCACCACCATGCTTCACAGTGGGTATGGTGTTCTTGGGATGGCATTCACGGTTCTCCCTCCAAACACGGCGAGTGGCGTTTATACCAAAAAGTTCGATTTTCCTCTCATCTGTCCACATTACATTCTCCCAATCCTCCTCTGGATCATCCTTTAGATGGGCCTGGAAATGTGCTGGCTTAAGCAGGGGGGACCTTTCCGGCACTGCAGGATTTCAATCCATGATGACGTAGTGTGTTACTAATGGTAACCTTTGTGACTGTGGTCCCAGCTCTCTTGAGGTCATTGACCAGGCCCCCCATGTAGTTTTGGGCTGATTCCTCACCGTTCTCAAGATCATTGATACCCCATGAGGTGAGATCTTGCATGGAGCCCCAGGTCGAGGGAGATTGTCAGTGATCTTGTATTTCTTCCTTTTTTTAATAATTGCGCCAACAGCTGATCTCTTCTCACCAAGCTGCTTGCCTATTGTCGAGTACATCATCGCAGCCTTGTGCAGCTCTACAATTTAATCCCTGGTGTCCTTAGACAGCTCTCTGGTCTTGGCCATGGTGGAGAGGTAGCAGTTTGACTGAGGGTGTGGACAGGTGTATTTTATACAGATAACCAGTTCAAACAGATGCCATTAATACAGGTAACGAGTGGAGGATAGAAGAGCTTCTTAAAGAAGTAGTAACTGGTCTGTGAGAGACAGAAATCTTGCTGCTTGGTAGGTGTCCAAATATTTATTTTCCACAAGAACATATAAGTACATTTTTTAAAAATCATACAATGTGATTTCCTGTTTGTTTTTTTCAGATTCTGTCTCTCACAGTTGAAGTGTACCTATGATGGAAATGACATACCTCTCTCATCTTTTTAAGTGGGTCAACTTGCACATTCGGTGGCTGTCCTAACACTTTTTTGCCCCACTGTATGTATAGTTTGCAGAGGGCGTGCCAAACACTCTAGCAGCGGCACTGGCCCCACGTTATCCTAAACCCTACTGGATCACCCCCCAACCATGCCGAGGAAGCCTCACCTCTCCAAAGCTGCCACTGCACAGCCTGTTTCCAGAGCTCCCACACTGTCACAGGAGCTGCAGACACATAAGCACTAGGACGGACCTGCTTTGCCTTCCCATCCAGGTATCCAGGTACTGCCCTACCATCTTATATAATGTGATACAGGCAGTGAGGGAGACTGTTAGACCCCTACTGGCTGAAAAGTCACAAACACATTGTGTGTGTGTGTGTGTGTGTGTGTGTGTGTGTGTGTGTGTGTGTGTGTGTCTGTTTTTCTGAAAGCCACTTTCTGCTATAAAAGTGGTTGGGTCATGGAGAGTTGGGGGGGCCCCAGAGATATCACTGTACCGGGCCCCAACATTTCTGTTGCCAGCCCTGCAAGTGGATTGGAATGTTTATGTTTAAGCAGGACTATAAATCCCAACCTCCTGCTCCGACCATCTTGGGAGTTGTATATTGGTTGATGCTCCAGGAATAACCAGGCCGAACAGTCACTTTCGGGTGATTGGCAGGACTATTGCATAGGTGTGTATGCAGCTGTAGCCACTGATGATACAGTGCCCTCCTAGATATATATATGTATATATATATATATATTTATATATATATATATATGTGTGTATATATATATATATATATATATATATTAGCTGAATACCTGTGCTTCGCTACGGAATTTTATGTATAATGCCAATCTTTGTCAGGTCGCATCTCTGGGCTTCCCCGGATTGCTGCTATCAACATGCTGGTGCTGAGGAGAATAATCTGCCTCCTTCTCTCCCCCATCCCACCTCTGATTCTGCCCTGCTCAGTGCTGTAAATACTGGGATGACAAGCCAAGCTCCGCCCGCTGTATGTTAAATATGTAAGGTTGTTCACTACCGCTTCTCACTCCCCATGCTGATGGGGGCTGAACTTGGACTGAAACGGCATCGGGAGTGTCACTACTCCTCTCCGCGACCCTGAACACTATGGATTTATGTCACCCCTTTCCCACCCCCACCCCTATGGGTGCTAGGGGTGTCATACCCCCACAGTATTTTTTTCCAGATTGCAATTCATATGTGTACCAAGTTTGATGTAAATTGCTCTAGGCATTCTGAAAACTATGGATTTATGTCACCCCTTTCCTACCCCCACCCCCACCTCCACTATGGGGACATAGGGAGGCTGAATCCGTAAAACACCCTGATTGAAAATATGAACGTCAGCAATAGACGCCATTCTTCTCTGAAACCACACAGCAGATATATGAATCTTGAGGGAAGCCAGACGAGGGCCTAAGTCCAGGCCTTGTTGCAGGAAAGAGAGAAGTCTGGAAGCTCTGAATATGTATGCATTGTAATTCTTAGCAGCACACCAGATGAAGTAAGAATTCCAGACCCTGTAACATATCCGTGCAGATGCCAGTGTTCTGGCCTTTAGCATAGTTTGGATAACCGCCTCAGAGAATCCTTTGACTCTCAGGAGTGATGCTTCAAGAGCCACACCGTCACAGCCAGTCACTCCCTGGCATGCATGTCCCGACGACTGAGGAAATCCGCTTTCCAGTTGAGGAATCCCGGAATGAACACTGCCGATATAGCTGGCAGATGGCGTTCCACCCAACAAAGGATTTTTGACACTTCCATCATTGCCAAGTGGCTTCAAGTGCCTCCTTGATGGTTTACGTATGCCACCGTAGTGGCGTTGACTGAACGTACTTGAACAGGACTGTTCTTTAACAGAGGCAGGGTGAGGGACAAAGCATTGAACACTGGGGGTCATTCTGAGTTGATCGCTCGCTGCCTATTTTCGCAGCACAGCGATCAGTTAAAAAAATGGCAAAACTGCGCATGCATATGCACCGCAATGTGCACGCGTGTCGTACGGGTACAAACGGCATCAATGCTGTACAATGCTTCTAGCAAAGAATCCATTCGTACAACCGATCACAAGAAGATTGTGGGTGGCAAATGACCGTTTTCTGGGAGTATTTGGGAAAACACAGGCGTGTCCAAGCGTTTGCAGGGCAGGTATCTGACGTCAATTACGAGACCGGATAGGCTGAAGTGATTGCAAGGGCTAAGTTCAGACCTACTCAGAAACCGCAAAAAACTTTTTTGTCCCGCTCGGCTGCACAAGCGTTCGCACACTTGCAAAATACACTCCCCTAGAGGCGGCGACTATCTGATCGCTGCTCTGTAAAAAATAGCATGCGAGCGATCAACTCGGAATGACCCCCACTGCCCGCAATTCCAGAATGTTTATCGGGAGGAGGGATTCCTCCTTGGTCCACCGACCCTGGAAAGAGTGTTGCTACAACACCATGCCCCAGCCCCTCAGACTGGCATCCGTAGTTATTAGTAGGACTCAGTTGGGGCTCCAAAAGGGACGGCCCCCCACTTAACTGCTGGTCCTGTAACCACCAGGTCAGCGATAGACGAACCTCTGGAGTCAAGGAGGTCATGTGGGACCTGATCCGATGGGATAGTCTGTCCCGCTTGGAAAGGATTAACCTCAGCAGAGGGCGGGAATGAAATTGAGCGTACTCTACTATGTCGAAAGCTGACACCATGAGGCCTAGTACTTGCATCGCTGAGTGTATTGACACTTTTGGGCGAAAGAGGAAGTATCTTATTCTGTTCTGAAGGTTGAGGACCTTCTCTGGAAACAGATACAGGCATTGACCGTGTTGTGTCCAGCAGTGCCCCCCAGGTGCACCATGCTCCAAGCAGGGACCAGCGAGTACTTCTTCCAGTTGATGACCCATCCGTGGGCTTGTAGGAAGTTTACCATCAGTTGCTGATGACTGAGGAGGTAATCATGGGAGTTTGCCAGGATCAGCAAGTCATCCAGATACGGCAGGATCCTTACTCCCTGGCGACGGAGATGAGCCGTCATCATGGTCATAACCTTGGTGAAGAGGGGCCAAAGCCAGTCCAAACGGCAGAGCCTGGGACTGATAGTGAAGGTTGCCAATAGCAAACTGCAGATATTGCTGATGCAACATGGCATAAGGTATATGCAGGCAGGTAAGCATCTTGTATATTCAGGGATACCTTATAATCTCCAGGATCTATGGCCAGTACAATTTAGAGCAGTATTTCCATAAGGAACTTGGATACTCTCACAAACTTGTTCAGTGATTTGAGGTTGAGTATAGGCTGGAAAGACCCATGGGTTTCGTACTAGAAACAGGGTCGAGTAGTATCCTCTGCCTCTCTGAGATAGAGGTACTGGCACCATCACTCCTGTATCCAGGAGGGGACTCACAACCATTTGTAGAGCTTGCGCCTTTAATGGATCCGAAGGGATAACCGTTGTGTAGAACTGGCTAGTGGGACGTCTCTTGAAAGACACTGCGTACCTGTGAGAGACAACTTATCGCACCCATGCATCTGAAGTGGTCTTTAACCAGACCTGGGTGAATCACAGAAGTCGGCCTCCCACCCTGGGATCCCCTAGGGGGAGGCCTGTCCTGTCATGCAGCAGGCTTGTTGTGTTTAGAAGCAGGCTGACGGGCTGCCCAGGATTGTTTAGCCTTGGGCTTTGTGGTTTTGGAAGCACGAGATTGTCTCAGGTATGCCTGACCTTTGTTTTCTCTTGAGGCCGAAAGAGCGAAAAGTGGTACCTTTTGCCTTCTGTGCAGAAGTAGTAGTGTTGGGGAGAAAGGCAGACTTAGCAGCCACCAAGTCAGGCACAATTTTATTGAGGTCTTCCCCAAAGAGGATGTCTCCCTTAAAAGGGAGCACCTCCAAGGTCTTTTTGGAGTCCAAGTCCACCTTCCATGACCTCAACCACAGAATACGGCCTGCCAGGGTGGACGTAGTCAATGCCTTGGCTGACAACACACCTGCCTCAGAGGACACCTCCTCAATGTAATAGGCGGCGGTGGTAATGTGAAAAGTTACTGTCTGGCAATGTCAGATATATCGTGAGGCAGTTCTTCCTCTAATGCCTGAACCCAGCTTCAATTCCTTTGAGGCTGCTATAGTGGGTCTACGTACAACACCTGTAAGGGAGTAAATAGACTTCAGGCATCCCTCCACACACTTATCTGTCGATTCCTTCAGAGAGGTGACAGTGCTCACAGGCAGAGTAGACGACACCACTAGACTGAGGTGACATGGGAATCCAGCGGTGGTGAATTTTCCCACTTGTTATACAACTCTGTAGGGAGAGTTAGCGAGCTACCATCCTTTTAGACAGGGAGATTTCTATCCTGGAGAATACCAGGGTTCTTGTCGTATGTCCACTAGATGGTCAGAATGCGGCAACATTTTAGTTACCTTCTGACGTATAAACTTATCAAGTTTCTTAGACACCCTAGTGGCAACCTCATCATCATAGGATCTGCTTAATAGCAACCATTAAGTCAGGAACATCACCCTGAGTAGTAGATTCCTTGTCAGAAGCAACTGTGTCAGTGTCTGACGGGACAGTATACTCCCCATCCTCATCAGAAGAATCTTGTGTGAGATTAGTGAATTGTGAGGTGGAAGTAGTCCGCTTAGATGATCCCGTGACATGAGAGTCATTTGGGGCAGTTTTATGTCTAACCAAGGATCGACTCAATTGCTGCAACTTGGTAGACAAATTATCTGCTCCAGGCGGATTTACCATAAGGACAATATGTGGCTGTAATTGCTCAGTAGGTCCCATAGGGGGCGTAAGTCATGTCACAAACGTATTTAGCATAGATGAGAACGCAGCCCAAGGTGCCTCTTGATTGGTTAAAGGGGCCAAGGACTGACTGGGAGATGTATGGTACATTGTACACAGACCGTCATACAAAACTTACCCCTCAGGCAAATCCTTTGCGCATGCGCTGCAGGATGCAGGAGCGTCCGCGGATTTCCCGCCCTTTGTGTTAGACATTATTAGTGAATGCAACCGCAGAGCGTATTGGTACGATTCAGCCAGACAGAGTACAATACCTGTGAATAAATTCCCTAGTATGCGACTACGCACACAGTACACAAACACCAGCAAATAAGTCCGGTATTATGTGACTGAGTGCCCAGTACACAACACCAGTGAATAAGTCTGGCATTAGGTGACTGAGTACACAGTAGAGTACACATTAATCAGTAAATACTGTGAAACACTAAATATGGACCCTAACGCACCTAGTCCCTTAGGGTACAGAATACAGTGATAGATATAGCTGGGACACACTGGAAGTGAAATCGACACAGCAGATACAGGCACACACAGTCACAGTGACAATGCAGATAATTATTTTAGTAAGACAATAAAACTGCACTGGACTAGTATACTGTATGTATATTATATATAACAATGCATGGTCTGAGACCAGATGTATATATCAGAATACTCGTACAATATATTCTGGCACAGGTACACTTGTTCTTAACTAACGCTGTCTTAATATTGACATGTAGAATACTTAAGTGCTTGTAAAACCACAGCGTTGATGTACAGGCGGGTTTACAAAAGTAGACCTTGTCCTGCAGTCCCGGAGACCAGTCACATCTATTTTAGAAAATGGCGCCCAGCATCTCAGTCAGGGAGTGAGGGAGAGTGTGAGGCAGCTCCAGGGTGGGAACACCAGCGTAGATGGTGCCCGGAGCTGGGGGAGGGGTTACAGATCAAGCGCCTTCTCCCCTATGCTGGTCCTCACTACCTGGTACTATGGAGTCTTAATAAAGAGGATATTTATATATCCAACCTGTACTCCTATGCTCTAGTGGATATAGTGGGGTCCCTGCTCTGTTACAGTGTCCACGGCAGCGTCGCAGTCCGTCTCCTTAGACTGCGACCGGAATGTGATTTAATGGCGGGTCCCGCCTGGGGGACACTCTTACCTCCTCCCTTCAGTAGCAGCCACGCGAACCAGGAGAGCGTCTGCGACCATGTGCCTAGAGCCGGAGCGTCTCCACCGCAAGTACCCGGGAACAGAGCCAGCGGGAGTGTGCGACGCAGCTGGGGAGGTGACGGAGCCACAGCACAGAATGTCACCCTGACATGTAAGTGCTGCGGCCCTTGAAGTCTTCTAAAAGCTTTTTTAGGGCTGCCCAGTGCAGTCCCCCTGTTAAGTGGCCTGCTTCTGCAGGCACCAACTCGAAACTGAGCTCTCAGTGCCTGAAGGAGGGGTTATAGAGGAGGCCCCAATGCATCCTGGGACAGCTAAAGCTTTAACCTGTTGGTGCCTGGATCAAGATCCATCTGTACACCCCATAGGCAAATGCAGGGAGGGTTTCCGGTTGCCCAGAAACCCCCCTCCTCTTGGCAAGTGGCAAATTATGACAACAATACCAATGGTATATAATACGATTACTAGAGCTGCCGCACATGCCCAGTGGTAGCAGCTTTTTCTATCAAGTTTGCTGTGTGTGTGTGTGTGGTTCTGAGCCCTCATTCAGTGCACTGGACCAAAGCGTAGCTACCAGAAAGAAGAGACAGGAGCCTTACCATGAGGTGGGAGAATGTGTGCTTAGAAAGTGCAGTACTGGTTCTATAATGTTTGTGCATTTATTATAGTATGTTTAACCTTTTCCTGACCACTTATCTTATTTATATTATTTAAATATGTTTGCTACAGCCTATACTATAGATCATCTATACTGTATCCCATGTTCTGCAGAGTGGGATATTTGCAGATTGCATTTGGAAACCCCCCTCTAGAAATCCTGCATGTGCCACTGCACCCCGATGTATTCTCTGTAGAACACACTGTACCCCACTTCAGAAATCATTTACATTCGAGTTGCAGAAGCTTTAAGCCTTGAATTCCACTTATAGTGGAATAGAGAACCTGATCAATAATTGTGGCTCTAATGCTGGGAACACTATTTTTAGCAATAGTGCAATGGTGAGCCACGGACTGATCACTACTACCAGAGATTAAAGCTGTCCATATTGTAGCCCGATGGTTCTCCATTCGCTACCTAAATTTAGATTCAGTTTTCCCAACATAAAATAACCTGCAAGGGAAAGAAAGCAAGTAAATTACAAATTTAGAGCTACAGGTAAAAGGGTAATTTAAAGTTATTTTTTTCCCCAGAATGTGGGTGTTGAAAAGAGTCACCCACTATCATAAGCCTACACGTAAGGCGGGCAAGCGATAGCAGCCAGGCTTTTTGCTTGCAAAATTAGTATTGCTTTTCTTTTTTAAAGATGTCAAATCATATTTAAACAATTGATCCCTTAAGTTAGGACCCCTTTTATAACTAGGCATAATCTTCAAATTAAATAATAGTGGAAGATGCTTGTCAGAATTAACAAGAGGCCAGAGTTTTTAACTTTTTTACTTAGTACTTTTAGTAGTAAAGAAGTAATAACAGTAGAAGATAATTTGTTAACGGTATCAGTCCCATTAAGCAAATCACTTCTAGGGCAATTTTGGACACGTTCCTTAGTACTTTCCAGCATTCTCCTATAGTAACCTCTGGAGAATTTTTATCAATTATCAAAATGCAAAGTGATTTATACAGAAATCTAAATCAAATCGATATTTGGAGTGATCACCCTTTGCCTTCCAAACAGCAACAATTATTCTAGGGGGATGTAGTTATGTAACCAGCGATAAGGAGACTGCCGTCACAACACCCCCCCCCCCCCCCCCCAACATCCCGCCCCCCCGAAAATCCCATCCGTCGGCATGCCGACTAGCGGGGACTATTCCCACTCGTGGGTGTCCACGACACCGATAGAGTGGGAATAGAACCTGTGGCTAACGCAGCGAGCCTGCAAGGGGCTTATTGCGCTCACCCCCCCCCCCCCTTGCCAGTATTCCGCTGCCGGGACACCAGCATAGGTACGCTGACCAGCAGTCTCCTGTCACGCATACCCAACCCATTCTAGCTACACTTGCACACAGTTTTTAAAAGAACTTGGACGGGAGGTTGTTCCAAACATCTTGGAGAACTAACCACAGATCTTCTGTGGCTGTAAGCTTGCTCAAGTCCCTTCTGTCTCTTCATGTAATCCCAGACAGACTTGGTGATGTTGAGATCAGGGCTCTGTGGGAGCCAAATCATTACTTCAAGGACTACTTGTTCTTCTTTACGGTGAAGATAGTTCTAAATTAAATTGGCTTCATGTGTGAGGTTGTGTCCTGCTGTAGAATAAAGTTTGAGCCAATCAGATGCCTCCCTGATGGTATTGCATGATTGATAAGTACCTGCCTGTATTTCTCAGCATAGAGGACACCATTAATATTGAACAAATCACAAATAAAATGTAGCCCCAAACTTGCATGGAACCACCACCATGCTTCACTATTGCCTGCAGACAACCATTGTAACACTCTCCAGCCATTTTGTGAACAAACTGCCATCTGTTACAGCCAAATATTAAAACATTTTTACTCATCAGTCCAGAGCACCAGCTGCCATTTTTCTTCACTCCAGTTCCTACGTTTTCGTGCATAGTTGAATCACTTGGCCTTGTTTCAAAGCAAAGGTATGGCTTTTTGGACACAATTCTTCCATGAAGATCACTTCTGGTCAGCCTTCTCCGATCAGTAGATGGGTGTACCTGGGTCCCCGTATTTTCTGGCAGTTTCTTAGCTGATGGCACTGCTAGACATCTTCCGATTTCAAAGGGAAGTAAGCACGATGTGTCTTTTATCTGATGTACTTAGTTTCCTTGGCCGACCACTTCATCTATGGTCCCCTACACTGCCCATTTCTTTGTGCTTCCTCAAAAGAGCTTGAACAGCACATCTTCAAACCCCAGTCTACTTTGATATCTCTGCCTAGGAGAGATCTTGCTGATGCAGTATAGCTACCTTGTGTCTTGCTGCCTTGCTCAGTCTTGCCATGGTGTATGACCTGTGATATGAAACTGTTTTATACAACTTCACCTCTGTAACCATGTTTGGCTGTTCCTCACCCAGTTTTATGCTTCCTACACAGCTGTTTCTGTATCAGTTAATTACTGTGTTTCAACTTACATATGGAAATGATGATCGTTATCACCTGTCTAGTATGATTGGTTAATCATACACCTGACTATAATCCTACAAAATTCCTGACTTTGTGCTAGTGTACCTAAAAGAATTGATGCTATTTTGAAGGCAAAGGGTGGTCACACCAAATATTAATTTGATTTAGAGTTATCTTCTGTTCATTACCTTTGCACCTGTTAATTGATAAAAAATAATCTGTTAACACTTCTATTTTTTTAAACATTCTCACTTTTCAGCATTTTTTCCACACCTGCCTAAAAGATTTGCACATTATAAAAATCTCTCTCTCTCTCTCTCTCTCTCTCTCTATATATATATATATATATATATAATTTATATTATGTTCATTGGTGGTAAAACTTCTGCACCATCAGTGCTTTAATAGTGATCAGTGCTATAACAATGTGAATCCTTGTAAGTGATCTTTTCTGCAGTCTGCACCCATGCCCAAAGGCTCCAGTTATCAGTACCCAGGTGGCGTTTGTCCTGACGACCTCTGAACAGGAAGTTTTTAATTAAAATCACCTAATGAGCACGTTTGATCAAAAACAAAGGACAGAGGAAGGACTTCTAAGACAGACACTGCTACGAGATCATCTTTCTTTGATGTTTGGTACGCATATTTATTATCACTTACAAGGTTTCACATTGTGATAGCACTGATCACTATTAAAGCATTGAAGGCGCAGAAGTTTTACCACCAATGAACATTATTTATGACCTATTGAAATATAAGTAAACTGAAAAACTCATTGCTGCCATTTTACTTTGGAGTGCGTTTACATGTTTATATATAATTGTGTTATATTATTAATTATCTATATTAAATTATCATGGTAGAAGCATTTTTTTCACTGCACTTTTCTCACTTCTCTGCACATATATATACTGTGTGTGTGTGTGTGTGTGTGTGTGTATATATATATATATATACACATACCCTCCAACATGACCCGCCCCACTAGGTACAAAATGCTCTGTTTCTGGACTACCCTCTTAATTTATTATTGCCATCACCTGTGAAGACACATCTTTCTTATCATTTAACTAGTTCAACACATGTGATGGAAATCATAAATTAAGAGGGAAGTCCAGAAACAGAGCATTTTGTACCTAGTGGGGCGGGTCATGTTGGAGGAGGGGGGGGGGGGGGTGTATAATATAATTATTATTATTATTATTATTATTATTATTATTATTATTTTTTTTATTATTATTATTTATTTTTTATATTACTTTTTTTTCCCCCTTCATATCCCGAGCACTAACTATAATTTTGTTGATTCCTAGACAAAAATGTCTGAAATGGCTACTCTTTGATGGATGGAAGAAAAAGACCTTAGACTGAAAAGAAAGACAATTACTACTGCTTCTATTGTGGAGTAATAATGCAGAATGCCTGCTGTTAGCTGAGCTTAGTAATGGGTGTCTACATAGTAACTTTACCAACTGCATACTTGCCTACCTGACCCTCTCCATGAGGGAGAAAATGCTCTAATGTATGATTGCCATCACCTGTGGTGAGCTAGTTAATTGATAAGAAATGTGTTTCACCACAGGTGATGGCAATCATACATTACCAGGAAAGTCCAGGAACAGAGCATTTTCTCCCTCATGGAGAGGGCCAGGTAGGCAAGTATGACCAACTGTAATAAATAATGTTACTGCCACTGTTCAGCCACACACATCACCACCACCCCTGATGTACAAGAAGCTCTTACAGCCGAGTGACTGCAGGTGAAATTGCTTCACTGCTTCCACTGTCTCACCTTACAACCTGCCTGCCTGATGCAGTTATATTAATGTAATGCATATTCACCCCACAACAGCTGTCCCTCCTTATATTGAATAAATCAGCCTTTCCCTTTTCCTTCATACATACATCATCATTCACAGACTCAAAAACTCCCTGTTCCTACCGGATCTCTCTCCTGTATTTGACACGGTTGATCACCAGTGCTCTGCAAATGCTTCATTCCCTTTCCCATACTGCTTCTCTCAGTTGTCATCATACTTATACGCAGATCCCTTTTCTATGAATAAAGATGCCAGTACTATTAAAATAAAAGATACTGATACTCATCTAAATTGCTGATGGTCCTGTGGCCAGGTTAGTGTCTCCCTGGTTAGTAAATACAGAAGCTGGAATGGATTAGTCTGGTGATACAAGTACCAAAATGGAGTGTTATACTAGCAGTAAAGGCAGAAATATTTCTGGTTTCCAGAAAAAAAGTGCCAGTACTCAGTACTGACATAAAGCCCTGCATATAGGACCAAACAAATAGGGCATCCAGTAATGACATCTCATTCTCCATTATCCCTCTCCCTGCTGGGATTCCCAAAGAATCGGTCCACTACATATTTATACCAAATTTCTTGATAAAAGCTACAGCCACATGTAGCAGGAGCAGGGTGTCAGATATTTTGGCATCCCCTCTCCTCCAGTGATGTAATAATTGCCATGTGTTCTTGAAATGTTATAGATGTGTTATTGAAAAATATTTTACAGTTTTAAAGATTACCAGGTACAGATACTGTATGTCTTCACTTATTTATCCATCTGGTTAGATAAAACTTACTTACAGCGGGGTGAAGTGATACGTGTCACAAGCCATTGTGTAGCTTGTGGTACAGTATGTTAAACATCTTGTGATCAGTTACCCCCCAAAAAACATATATTTATATCTCGCCATAAGAATACTTAAGTGAGGACACATCTAGAGTCACCACTAGCTTCCCGAATGTTTCCTCTAAAAGAGCTAATAACAAGACACCCATCCAAACATGGTCACATGACAAGTTCCAATAAGTGGTGACTTGCACCAACAATATGCGTTTGTTGGATTTGGGAGTATGGAGCCCTACACTGAGAGCCTTTCATTAAAGTTTGAAAGATATTTGTATAAGTGGAAGATGGTTCTTGTGCTTCTCCATGGGGTCATATTCTCCAGTAATTGATAGTTGTCCCTAGAAGATAAAAGGTGTACAGTATAATATTGTACATTGTGTGACAATTATTTAATAAGTAGAAATGCGCAATTGAACTCACCAAGCAAACATAGGAAATGCCTTGTGCAACCTCACACTGTTGCTTAATGGTAGTTGCATGAGTAATGTGGAGCTTGTACATCTTGATTGTAGAATAGTTGATGGTCAGTGTTCTCCAGACACAAAGAGGTTTACATGGATAGTAACATAGTATCAACAGGTAACAGAAGGAGTATTATATCCCAATCCCTGTTTAGACAGTCACTCGTCTTTTCTTCTGGAGTAGAAGTTCTTGGTCATTCAGATTAAATCCTGCTGTGTACTGCTTAGGTGAATAGGGAGGCAGTAATCCCAAACCCCAAACATTGACACCAATAGGATAGTGGTGACCTTACAGTCAGTGGGCGCGACTGACTAATTTAGTTTCACTGGTATAGATAATACCTTTATAATATGAGTTGTTGATTACATAGACAAATCTAATCAAAGTCTAAAGTATCAAAGAAACATATTTTCAATATTAAAATTAATAATTGTTTTATTGATATACAAATCCAACCATATATTACATAGTGAAATTTGTAGGAAGAAGGAATTAAAATAAAACAGACGGACAAAATAAAAAACAAATGGTGAAAATAAAATATTCTTACACATACAGTAGTAAGCTATTGAGTGAGGGAAATCATTTGATAAAAGTCCTCAGTGGTGTGACGCATTTCGCTGGCACTGCCTTATTGCTCAGGCTAATGGGAAAGACTGAGGTGTGATAGTTGGGGAAGTTGACTAGGATAATGATGATGGACAAGATCAATTATGGAATTGTAAAGAGTAGTAATGATATTTCTACTTGTAAATGAACTGCATAAGACACTGAAAAAGCAGTGTGTGTAAGACGAGATGACGCATAATAATATGTCAGTGAGATGTCATCCGGCTGTTCGTTTACAATTTACCGGTGGCACTGACAGAATACCAAGTACCAATAGGGGGAGGCCAGATCAGTGAAACAGTGGAATAGGACTGCTTAAAGGTTTGAATGGTCTCTTGGAGCGACTAGGCCAGTTGCTGACTAGTGGAGTGCAGGAAGTGCCGGCCAGTACCTGAACCCTACTACTGAAGAAAATACATCGGTTGTTTAACTCAGATTAAAAGCAAAACTTGCAATTATGTTGTTATTAACAAGTCGGTGTTTTCTGTTCTCCATCAAAACCAGTTAGACTGATTTACTCACCTGAGTATGCCTGCTGAAAAGGGGCCCATGCATCAGCAGCACAATTTATTGTTTCACTGATCCTATGATTTTTTCTCCAGATAAATTGTTCCCCCAGTTGCCCCAATCTAACTTTGCCCATACATTACAGATATTTCCCAATGATTTGCTGATCATTTTCAGTTAAACAGATCTGCCAATCTTGAGAGATTCCTCAGTTTACTAGAATCAGTCTGCAGATTTGCTGATCATTACCCAAACACTAGCAATCTACATTCCCAATTAGTCTACGAAATTAAACATGTTGAAAAACCTGATTTAACAATACCAATCAATTTGTGGCCAAAATCTGTGAACCCCATACATTGCTGATTTATTGACACAATCACCTCAAAACGTCAGATTGTCCCTATTGATTGCTGATGTATGGACCCCTTAACTGAAATATTTTGTTAGACTAAAGTGGATAGATAGATAGATAGATAGATAGATAGATAGATAGATAGATAGATAGATAGATCCAGCATTACTAAAGCCACAACATTATTGGAACTAGATTGGGGTTAAAAAGGGGAAACCAACGGTTCATTACTCTATGTCGTGAGACTTGTTATAGTACTGATGAGTGGATACAGCTCCTGTTGGCTGTTCTATGATCATGGAAGTGAACAATTCATCACATCTCCGTGGACTTTATACCTTGTGTACCTAACAAAAGCAAGTGTAATAGACCTTGGCCCCTGCCCCACCGTCAGAGGCTCGGTCATCATGTACCATAGACACCAATGTAATCGGTGACTATGGCACCTTTAGGCGAGGGCTGCTTCATAGGCTCTTTCTCTGGTGAAAAACCCTGATTTTTTCTTGCTTGTGCAACTTTGGAGAGAAATTAGATTTTATATATATATATTCGATTCAAAGAAAAGAAATAATACAGCAGCATGGCAACACAATATGCATTTTGTATAGTAGGAGGTCATGTCAAAAGCCCTCCAGCTGTTTCATAGCCATACTTACCACCTTTCTCAGGGGTTGATATAATTAAATGAACCACATTTATTTACCCATTACAGGCTGTTGCATAGCAACTAGAACCTTAATTGACATATATAACCATCTAAATAAACCATCTAAAATTGAGAAAAGACTAACACAACCATACTGACATCACATGCTGGAGCAAGTCAGAAACAGTCCAGATGGACTTCATTGCAGTGCCAAGAAAGGATGAAAGAGGCACAGGAAGTATCTCTGCCGCTGTGTGAGCACCGTTCACGGGCGGATAGATGAGTATTTTGTTGCCGTGCTGCTGCTTCATGTATAAGTCCTGTGCTGGCTGCGATTACTCCTTTCTTCTGATGGACTGCATAGTATTACCTAGTGATTTTTGAGTTTTGATTTGTATATTTTGTATTATCACACTTTCTGTATTATATTGTTGAGTTTACAATATTGATATATTAAATAGTTTTGAAAGTAATGCAGTTTTTCTGACCTATTTTTCACTCCCATGAAACAAGAAGGGGATCTTATCAATGAGAGCATTCCAGGCTAAGTGGTTTAACAAGTGCATTACCTAAATACAGGGTCTCTGCAAACAAGATAGAGAGAAAGAGTTGTCATATCATGGCGCACAAATGAAACATAACTTTTTCAAAATATACATTAATAGTTTACAAACCAGTAAAACATTCTAAAAACATATATAGACACAAAAGGATTGTGTGAATAAGTTGTGCAATAAAATAGTAAATGTGAAATAAAACAAAGAGCCCGCTGTATATTTCTTTTGCTTACATGCTTGTTTGAACCATACTTGCCTACCTTCTCGGAGCAGCCGGGAGGCTACCACAACTCGGGTGCTGCCCCCAGCCTCGCAGAAAGGCATACAAGAAACATGTATTCTGCAGTCAGTGGTGCAAGTATGCGGGTACACTCGGGTACGGAGTACCCTTATGAATATGGCAGCGGGTACTCAGTACCACCTGCCACACACTTTGCACCCGTGACCGCCATTACCACAATTATAATGCACCACAAAGTAACAAGACCATGGTTCATGTCATCGCCTCCCAGTTTGACAGGGTTACTGGGAGCGCAAAGGTGATGTCATGACGCCACATCACACTTCTTCCTCTGGCGGCTGTGGCTGGCGTGAAGAGAGGAGCCTGATTGCACTTTCCCGCACCGTCTCATTCTATTGTAATGTGGCCACTATTATATATTTCTATTTATACCAGGGGTATTATTATATATTGTTATTAAATTGGGGGCATATGAATGTATTGGTTATTGCGTTATAGTTTGTAAAATAATGTTCCCCCCATTTGACTGCTCAGATAACCTGTTTGTTTGCTGTTGGAGATACAGCCAGTCTCAGATGTCAGCCCATACACCCCCCTGATTCTTCCCCACACAATGGATTCCAGGCCACATAATCAGATTAATTAGGTAAGGTTAATTTAGTTAACATCTAGTGTGGCCCAGGGGACATGCCTGGACATGTGAAAGTAGGTCTGATCTGAAACTGTTCTGTAGTCAGCTCCTTAATGTAACTCACCCAATACAGAGCCAGGGGGTGTCACCTCATGGTAGGAAAGACAGAGGTTTTATAATAAGAAACAGGGGCTATTGAGAGAGTGCTACTGGTAAGATAGTGCTTCCAGTGTGCTGAGGCCTAGAAGCATTGTTGGGATCCGCTGGTTTCAAAAGGCTACTGGACGTGCACTGAGGGAGAGATCTGCACAGAAGGTCTGAGAGTGGATGTACCTCTGAAGTGCAGACACTGACTAGGCATTGCAGTGCCGTCAGTGGTGAGAATCCATGGCGCAGGACGCTGTGTGAACTGGTATCCTAGACCAGGGGACACAGAACCATGGCCAGTGTGTAACAGCAGGAGATCACAGGCATCTGTAATTCTAAACTACTGTGGGGACTTAGTAAGTAAGATACCATCCTGGCTTGCAATTGTTAATGTTATTGTGTACTGTGTCTGTATATTTACAATAAAGGGCAGTTGCCATTTTACTAAACGGTTTACCTGAGTGATCAGAGAATCCGTATCTTCACAAATGGTGGCAGCAGAGGGATCACTCAGTCCCTGTTTACCCTGGGTAAGGTTGCGAGAGGTGTCAGCAGAGTACACCTAAGAGCCTTGTAAACAGTTTGGCACACAGTAGCCAGGTATCTTGCTGAAAAGTTGTTGGTACGTTTGGAAAGTCAGCAGTATGGAGGCAGAAACAGAGGTATACAAAAACCTCAACAAGAGATTCCTGCATATGGTCTGTCAAGCGCGCGGTATTAAAGTGACCGTAACGGATGTAAAAGAATCCCTAATTGCGAAATTGGTTCTATGGGATCCAGAACACTCTGATAATGAGGAGGAGGACTCTGAGGAGTCGGGCGGTGAGGAACGGAATGGTTGAGCCCTGCAGCCGGGACATTCAATGCCCATAACCGCACGGAGAGCGGAGGATCGGAGGTGGGATCCCGAGGGTTAGTACAACCCCGTCTGAAAGCCCTTGGAGAGGGGAAGGATGGAGAAAAGTTTGATAGGACACCGGAAGAATTACAGGCCCATCTAGAAGCTCTGGGAGATGCCGCGACACCCGATGATCGGATGCGGGTAATAAAGGAGGTGTTAGGATTACCAGACAACAGTCCTACAGTGCAAACTCTTGCACCAGCAGCCACCATTCTACAGACTGCCCTGTCCCATCAGGATGTACCCCTGAGAAGTTGTCAGCGACGCAACCTAGCGTCTGAAGTTTCATACAGAGAAGATTCACAAAACCAGCGACTGGGTCAGAGGATAGACAGCTCGAGCAGTCGGCTGATGGTATCCATTCTGAGGTGGCGTGAACAGACCAGGGAGCAGGTTATGTTGGACCACTCCAGGAGGCAATCATCTCCAGACTGAAGACAGTGGTGTCTGGACCATACCGTGTGGATAAGTGCAGTGAATGCTATCTTGTGCTATACTATGGTAGGAATATCTGAGGAACAGCTGAGTTATTTAATTCCTTTACAAAGGACTAACCAGTCAGCTAAGATGCCTTTGGTGGGAGGGCTCAATGCCCCACACACAGAGGACAAGACCCAGAGTCATGATCTGCTTGATTCAGCAATAGACCAGGGAGAAGTGCAGCTTCCAAGCTTTCCATTTTCAGAGATGGAAGATGAGGAACTGGTGAATGAATGCCAGTACCAAGAAGATGTTGGTGTCAATGGTTCCAAGAAGCTAATAAGGGCCGAGGACTCACCGCTGCAGGTGGGGTCTAGTCTGCCAGTGGCACCTGAACCATCTGTCCAGTTTGCTATGCTAGGTTAGGCCCAGAAATTATCAATTGAGGGCGTAGAAGACATTTCAGACCCAAGGGAGAGGGTAGAGGCTTTAAAGGGGTGAGCACGTGTACAAGAATTACAGATACTCACTGCTCCCCTGCAGCCAAATTCAACCCAGTGGTTAAGTGCAGAAGAAGAGCCCCAGCCACTGACTATTCCTGCCAGGTTCCCTGATGCAAGCCTGGTGATGCAGATTGTGCTATCCTGTGATACCTCAGAAGTAGAGGGAGTAACGTCACTCAAAATGGGAAGGGAGAGTGAGGACCCCAGAGACCAGATCTTGTTGATGCAGATCACTCTGCACTCTGATGCACCAAAGATAAAGGGAGTGTTTTCATCCAAAAAGGAGGGTGGGGAGGGAAGCAACTCTGATGATAGGGGATACCCACCACCAATCAGGCTGTTTAAACCCAGTGCCTGGGATACTGGAGGGGGTCTTAAAAACTTTGAACTGCTGAGCCTAGGCCCTCCACTGCCAGATGGAAATGTAAGCCCACACTTGTTTGACACAGGTGGTCCAGATATGATGGGTTACTCTTGTCACTGAATCGCAGCAACTGGAAAAAGTAGAGGAGTGCTTTTTGCTAGCCTGTTTCTGGATTCAGTGCGTAAGTGCAAAGGGGCAGGAAAGAACTGTGTTATCACCTACACAGCATGCTTCCTGGATTCCCAATAGAACTGTAGAACTGGACATTACATATTATTGCGAAACATAATCCCTCTGTTATATGTGTTTGTACTTATCAGGGAATGATATCTCTAGCCTGATGTTTTGTACAGAATGCATATGACGATGTGTGTGTGTGTGTGTGTGTATATATATATATATATATATGAATGTATTGGTTATTGCATTATAGTTTGTAAAATAATGTTCCCCCATGTGACTCCTCAGATAACCTGTTTGTTTGCTGCTGGAGATACAGCCAGTCTCAGATGTCAGCCCATACACCCCCCTCATTCTTCCCCACACAATGGATTTCAGGCCACATAATCAGATTAATTAAGTAAGGTTAATTTAGTTAACATCTAGTGTGGCCCAGGGGACATGCCTGGATATGTGAAAGTAGGTCTGATCCGAAACTGTTCTGTAGTACGCCCCTTAATGTAGCTCACCCAATACAGAGCCAGGGGGTGTCGCCTCATGGTAGGAAAGACAGAGGTTTGATAATAGGAAATAGGGGCAATTGAGAAAGTGCACTGGAGTTCCTGGCCTGAGAGGAATGATGTGTTTGGCTTCTGAAAGCTACTGGTAAGATAGTGCTTCCAGTGTGCTGAGGCCTAGAAGCTTTGCTGGGATCTGCTGGTTTCAAAAGGCTGCTGGACGTGCACTGAGGGAAAGATCTGCACAGAAGGTCTGAGAGTGGATGTACCTCTAAAGTGCAGACACTGACTAGGCATTGCGGTGCCATCAGTGGCGAGAATCCATGGCACAGGGCACTGTGTGAACTGGTATCCTAGACCAGAGGACACAGAACCACGGTCAGTGTGTAAAAGCAGGAGATCACAGGCATCTGTAATTCTAAACTACTGTGGGGACTTAGTAAGTAAGATACCATTCTGGCTTGCAATTATTAATGTTATTGTGTACTGTGTGTGTATATTTACAATAAAGGGCAGTTGCCATTTTACTAAACTGTTTACCTGAATGATCAGAGAATCTGTATCTTCACAAGATGGAATTGTCCTTGGGCCCTCCCACCCACCCTTATGTTGTATAAACAGGACATGCACACTTTAACAAACCAATCATTTCAGACACAGGGTCTGCCGCATGACTGTGGCTGAAATGACTGGTTTGTTTGGGCCCCCACCAAAAAATAAGCAATCAATCTCTCCTTGCACAAACTGGCTCTACAGAGGCAAGATGTCAACCTCATCCTCATCCTTCGATTCCTCACCCCTTTCACTGTGTACATCCTCCTCCTCACAGAGTATTAATTCATCCCCACTGGAATCCACCATTACAGGTCCTAGTGTTCCTTCTGAGAAAGTCCGATTAATTTCTAATAAATATCTAAAATGCCAGCGTTAATATATGTTGCCGACGCAAGGCGCATCTTATTACCATATACGATAAAAGTGCGCTGTACGTCGCAAACACTACATCCCTTAAGAGAAAACAATACATGCACACATTTCTGAGTTCCAAAGCTCATTGATGTATATATTTGTTAATAAAAGGATATGTTTACAATATATCACATGTACAGTATATATATAGTTACATGGTTACAATTTACACAGAAAGCAGTTATTACAAACTAATTCATTACAGACATGGCCAGAATACAATTACCATCTCCCTCAATGCACTTTATGCACTAATCTCTCCATTTCCTCCATCTTTAGCTCTGCCTCAACACCAGCTAACAGGAGCAGAGTATCACCAAAACACCATCTCGATCAGCACCCAGGAAAAACAACAGGATGCTCTTCTGTGTGGGATCAAATATACACTGTGTATATTGGGGGAGTATAGGTCTTCTGTTATTGGTCCAGGGGAGGGAGCTTTCTCATTTATGATGAGTCATTGGTCAGTTCATATGCAAGCAACGTCCAGCCTTGATGGTTATTATATCATTTTATCATTTGCAACCTTATAATGTCTAGTACTTGATATGTTTTAATTTATGTGCTGTATGAAATATGTGTTCAATATATCTTTGTGGCATGTCTGTGTAAATGCGTATGTTACCATATATTGCTGTGCATGCTGTGTGTATTTGCAAGCATAGCGACTCATCAGTGTTGAGTTTGGATGTTTTATCTATGTAATATTTTTACTTTGACAGTCCACCCTTTGGCAGTAAACAATAACGGCCATAAATTATTAACATAAGAAAATATTTCAAACAATAATCGGTGACCTAGACACACGTATGTATTCATTTCGCAAATCAGACACTTGACTATATTTGGGGAAGACAGGGAGGAGGACGAGACATCCTCTATATGCACTCGGCAGTCACGGGACCACTGGTTGGGTGTGGGACAACATTCAACCTATAGAGTATGCTGGGACAGTGCTTTGGCCTATAATGTCTGATTTGAACGAACATTTCACACATACATGTACCTACGTCTTTGTACACTGATGTTCGGATTTCGATAGAGGTTTTGCTGGGTAGATGGAGAAAACACAAACAAATGGTGAAACAGACATATAAAATTTTCATGGTATATATATTCCTATCACTCTCTGAACATTGTTTCCATTTCTGGAACGTATGCTAGGTCTGTTAAATCATTTAACAAGGGTTATAAGTAGTGTCCTTCCTAGATAACATAAACCTTTGGAGTTCGGGGAGAGCCATTCATAAACCTTTCTTCCACATATATTAATGAGCTCTTTATCTGCTATGTGTGAATAGCCATTGTCTGATTGTTCCTGATTACCTCCCAATTTCCTGATTTCCTGAAATTGGTGAGATTTAAACATACCAGGGATTTATCTATGGTACTGGTGGATCTTAAGTCTAGGGGGTCTAGATATATTGTACTCTTGGTCCACCGGTATCCTCCCTCCGTGTAATTCAAGTACATCAGCTAACTCTAAAAAAAATATATGGCACTAATCCTGCATCATTTCGTCTTAGAGGTACCTGTGAGCACATCCAACATTCCGTTTGGTTTAAGACCTTACCCACTAGTGAGTGGTAATCACGCAATGGATGTCTGTCAAATGCTGCCTTATTCCTAGACTGACATCTCTGGATGCACTCATCTTCAATTATAAGTTCACAATAATTACAAAATACAGTATTCCTCAGACAGTAGCCTATCACGTTACCTCCGAACTCCGTAACTACTAGACCTTTGATTTTTTTTCTGGCTTTATCAAAGTGATAGGCTGATCCTAGGACCCTATAAAGAAATCACTCCTTTCTCCAGAACCAGTTCCAGGCCCACACTCGACTCCTCATGAAAAACCTTGCAAAAAAAAGAATGTCCTGAAAAAAAATGTTTGTCAACGAGAAAAAGAAAGGAAAAACAAAACAAATCTTGTCCATATCAAATTAATTACAACGACTGGTCTTTCTGTAATCTTTTAGTACGCTCAGGTAGTGTTCAACAGTGCCGCCTCTCAGTCTTCACGAAACAGACTCTCTGGTGATACTTCTGCAATCTAACTCCATTTACGAGTTCCTTCCGGACTACCGACCTTCCTGCAATGGGAATCGTGGACCCAAGTCTCTCTCTCAGCTACTTTCACAGGGATCGTGCTGTCAACAGAACTTGGTATGGTCCTTCCCACCTGTCTATAAGGCAACCTGAGCGTAAGAACAATCACACAGTCTCTTGGTTCACAATCAAGACAGTTAGCACTTGGCATACCAGGAATCAACAGTTTCAAGTTCTTTTGTTAAGTTCTCAAATGCTGGCTCATCTCGATAAGGTACTGTACTGTCACCTCATTGGTGTATTTCTGATCATTGTGCGGATCAATCATGACATGAGGTTGTCTTCCGAAAAACAAAACCAAAACAAAAATTTCGAAGAGGGTGATTTGTTAAGTGGGGATCTGAGAGTAATTCCGATGCTACATAATACTAGTGGCAGTGTCTATGACCACAATAGTCCAGTTTCAAGCTATCTCTTTGCTCCTACTTCTAGGGGTACCATATCTACACACAAATTTCTGCACAATTTTCTTTGCGGTAAACACAGCAGTATCCGTGGCGGCAGGAAATGTGTTTACCCAGTTTGAGAAAACATCAGTGCATACCCATACACAGAATTACTACAGGGTGTTAACTGTACGAAGTCGATTTGTATTACCTGAAAAGGTCCGTCTGCAGGAGGGATATGGGATGGCTCTGTTGGTACTACCTTACCAAATGTTTTTCCTCATGCAAGTAAGACAGGTTATAGTTACAAGTGTGAGCGCACATAAAATTAAGAATCTGGGTTAATTGGAAGGCTGCTGGTTTAATAAAAAATCCTTTATTCTTTTAAAAGCAACAGACCAAATAAACATTACAAAGAAAAAAGAACATCACAATGGAATTCACAATATAATGATTTTCCTATATGAACTAAAATATATATGTGTCCGCTCTGGCCAGTTAGACTTAGTTATTGATTAGTAATTATGCATGCATGCCAATGGATTAGTAATTGATAAAAGCGAAGCACAGTCTTTCAATGCAGTCTTAGTGGTTAAAAATCTGTTTTTCCCTCCAGGGAATTTTTAGTAATGATATAAGTATTGATTAGAGAAACTGTTAGAGCTGTATAGTTCACACTCTTTTGAGAGAAACAAAGTCCCTTTATTGAGAGTTGATAACACAGTTCACTAATGTGAAGCAACTTCGCTCAGGTGGTATTGTATGATACCAGCTCGTACTGGTCAAAGGGTGCAATGCTGGTAAATTAGGTGATCACTCGTTCCTCCGTCGTGACACTCATATGGGCAGTGCTTACCCTTCCACTCTGCGGTGGTTCTGGTGTCTCCGGCTGGGCTGGATCACACTTAGTGGCGCGCAGCTGTCTCAAGCTGAGCGGTAGACGCTGGAAGCGTGTAGTGATGCAGGGAGCACTCGGCTGTGTACCGCGGCTTCCGGGTTGATCGTAGCTTTCCTGAGGAAACCGCCACCCATAACGGGTGGAGAAACGTGTCAGGTGACTGAAAGACGTCAGGTGGAACGCACCGGAAGCCGGAAGCTCCTATCAACCCGGAAGCCGCGGTACGCGGCCGAGCGCTCCCTGCATCACTACACGCTTGGAGTGTTATGTAGGAGGGGTACGTTGGTGTGTGTGTGTTTGTGTGGGTTAAGAAAAAGTGTTGGGTAGTGATGTATGTTGCTTGCGGAATAGCGTGGGGGTGGGTGGATGCCTCTATATGTATTGGTCTAGGGGTGAGGGATGGGGGTGTTGACAGGACGTGCAGTGTGTGATGTAGTTGTGGGTGTTAGGGGGATGGAGTTGGAGGTGTGCATGGGTGGAGTGTGTTGATATGTGATGGATGGGTGGAGGGTGGTGGGGTTTTTTTTTTGGGGGGTAGGGGTGTGTGCATGGAAGGGGTGCCATTAGGTGATGGTAGAGAAAAAAAATATTTTTATTTTTTTTGTGGGGGGGGGGGGGGGAGAAGCTCGATGGGTGTTGTATTTGTGGTGGGTGATTGGCAGGTATGGGGTTATGGTGGGTGTAGGATGACCTTAGGGTGTGCGGGGTGTGTAGGAGAGGGGTTTGGGTGGGTGGTTGTGAGTGTGTGTGTAAGAAGGTGTGTTGGGGGTGTGTGTGATTTGTGTATGTTATTGTGGTGTGAGGGTGATAGGGGTAGTTGTAAAAGTTGGTGGGTTTTGGTGGTGTACACATGGGGAAGGTGTGTTTGGGGGGGGGGTGTAGGGTGCGTGTATTATGTTAGGAGTGTGCAGGCTGAGTGTGTGTGTGTGTGTGTGTGTGTGTGTGTAAAAGTATAGTAGACCATGGTATATGTGGGTGTAAAAGGCAGCACGGGCCCCCCCACCCTGAGATGAGTGGGATGTGAGCGAAGTTGTGAGCAAAAGGGAGGCATGCTCATTTATGGCCTTCGGGGGATGGCTGATAGGGGTGTGTGGATGGATGATAGTGGGGGGGCTGATGGGGGGATGTATGGCTGATAGAGGGTGGTGTATGGCTGATAGAGGGGGATGGCTGATAAGGGGGATGGCTGATGGGGGTGTGTGTGGCTGAAGGGGTGGGGCTGATAGAGGGGTGTGTGGCTGATAGGGGGTATGGCTGATAGGGGGGTGGCTCATGGCTGAGGGGGGGTGATGGCTGAGGGAGGGGGTGATGGCTGATGGGGGGGACGATGGCTGATGGGGGTGATGGCAGATTGGGGGGGTGATGGCAGATTGGGGGGTGGGGGTGATGGGTGACAGGGGGGGTGATGGCTGATAGGGTGTGGGAGTGATGGGTGACAGGGGGTGATGGCTGACAGGGGGGGTGATGGGGTTATGGCTGATAATGGGGGCGGGATTGCTGATAGGGGGGTGGATGGCTGATAGGGGGGGCCGATTGGGTGATGGCTGATAGGGGGGGCCGGATGGCTGATAGGGGGGTGGGGGTGATGGGTGACAGGGGTGGTGATGGCTGATAGGGGGGGCCAATGGCTGATGGGGGGGCCAATGGATGATAGGGGGGACGATGGCTGATGGGTGACAGGGGGGGTGATGGCTGATAGGGGTGTGTGGGTGATGGGTGACAGGGGGGGTGATGGCTGACAGGGGGGCGGGGGTGATGGGTGACAGGGGGGGTGATGGCTGATAGGAGGGTGGGGGTGATGGGTAACAGGGAGGGTGATGGCTGACAGGGGGGGCTGATGGGTTATGGCTGATAGGGGGGGCCGATGGCTGATAGAGGGAGCCGATGGCTGAAAGGGGGTGCGATGGCTGATAGGTGGGCGGTGATGGCTGAAAGGGGGCGGAATGGCTGATAGGGGGTGGGGGTGATGGCTGACGGGGGGTGATAGCTGACGGGGGGGGGTGATGGCTGACGGGGGGTGGGGTCATGGCTGATGGAGGGTGGGGTGATGGCTGATGGGAGGGATGGTGATGGCTGATAGGGGGTGTGATGGCTTATAGGGGGGGTGATGGGTGATGGGGTGATGGGTGACGGGGTGTGTGATGGCTGATAGGGGGTGGGGGTGATGGATGACAGGGGCGGTGATGGCTGATGGGGGGTGATGGCTGATAGGGGGGGCGGAATGGCTGATAGGGGGGTGGGGGGATGGGTGATGGGGGGGTTGATGGCTGATGGGGGGTGATGGCTGATAGGGGGGGTGGCTGATGGGGGGATGGCTGATGGGGGGGTTGATGGCTGATAGGAGGTGGTGTAATGGCTGGGGGGTGATGGGATTATGGCTGATAGGGGGTGCGATGGCTGATAGGTGGGTGGTGATGACTGAAAGGGGGGTGATGGCTGAAAGGGTGGGTGGGGGTGATGGCTGATAGGGGGGTGGGGGTGATGGGTGACCGGGGCGGTGATGGATGATGGGGGGCGATGGCTGATAGGGGGGGCGGGATGGCTGATAGGGGGGTGGATGGCTGATAGGGGGGTGGGGGTGATGGCTGACAGGGAGGGTGATGGCTGACAGGGTGGGATGATGGGGTGATGGCTGATGGGGGAGCCGATGGCTGATAGGGGGGTGATGGCTGATGGGGGGGCGGAATGGCTGATAGGGGGATGGGGGTGATGGCCGACAGGGGGGGTGATGGCTGATGGGGGGGATGGCTGATGGGGGGGTGATGGCTGACGGGGGGGTGATGGCTGATGGGGGGGTGACGGCTGATGGGGGGGTAATGGCTGGCGGGGGGGATGGCTGACAGGGGGGGATGGCTGACAGGGGAGGGGGGATGGCTGAACAGGGGGGGAGATGGCTGACGGGGGGGAAATGGGTGATGGGGGTGTGTGATGGCTGACAGGGGGGGGAGATGGCTGACAGGGGGAGAGATGGGGTGATGGCTGAGAGGGTGTGATGGCTGACAGGGGGAGTGATGGATGATAGGGGGTGATGGCTGATAGGGGGGGTGATGGCTGAGAGGGGGGGTGGGTCATGGGGGGTGATGGCTGACAGGGGGGGTGATGTGGTGTTGACTGAAAGGGGGGCTGATGGCTGATAGGGGGGCGGGATGGCTGGGTGCGGGTGTATGGTGCTGGAGGGGAGAGACTGTGTATGTGGCGCTGGGGGCTGGAGCGGCGAGAGTCCTGTCGCCTGCACACAGACAGGTGTGGGTGACAGGGATGTGCGATTGCAGTGGGTCCCGGCAGTTCAATGAGGTCCGCGGTCGGGAGACAGTTTGTGCTGGGGTTGTGGGGAGGGCGGGTGCAGCCTGTGTGCCCGTGGTGTGGACGGCGTGCTGTGGGACCGCCTGCAAAATGACAGATGGTGCGGCGGCGGTGGCGGGGGGGAGTGTTATCGGCGGTGTGTGCTGCGGCCGTGTCGGGGAAGGTGTGTGATCTAACGGCCAGGGTGGTATGCAGTGCGGCTGGCGGGAGAGCCGGTGTGCAGTGCGGCTGGCGGGAGGGCCAGTGTGTGGTGCAGCCGGCGGGAGGGGCGGTGTGCGGTGCGGCCATGGTGCGTGTCCCTGCCACTGGATGTGGGGTTAGGCTGGGCAGTGTGGTGAGTTATGCAGGCGTCGGGATGGGGGGTGGCTGGGCCGTCCATGGCTGGATGTGGGAGCTGGTGGAGGGGGGGTTTGGAGGTGTGTGGTGTGGGTGGCATTGGGTGTCCGTGGTTACCTGGCACTGTGGGGCGTCCATGCACTGGTGGCTGGGGATGGTGTCCGGATTCAGTGGCTGCTGCTCCGTTCTCCTAGTAGTGTGCTGGGACAGGGCAAGACCTGCTAACTCCGCCCACCACTGTGACTCCGCCCAGCGTTACGGCCAGGCACAGAGTCACAGATGTAGCCTAATATATAGGAGATGTACTCGAATGACTCCATACTTACCAGTTCCACTGGTCTCAGCCACTTCCCCTGCAGGCTACTGCTTCTCTTTTACCGGTTGGATACTCCTCTGAGTGCATGAGAAATGGCTGAAACCAGTCAGGTTGCCTTCTCCTCCTAAATAAAACTTTGACATTCATTAGTACATATATATAGGTTACATTCATATTTTTCATATTGTTATTTTTATTATTTTCTATAGTTTGTATGCTGGCTGCAACTGCTTCCACGTCCACATATGGTGGTGTACTTGCTTTCTCTCTTTTTTACTTATTTATTGTTGCTACAAGTTCAAACAGTTCTTATATTTCCGTTCTTGGGGTATATTTACTAAGCTCCCGATTTTGACCGATTTGGTGTTTTTTCATCAAAATGTCATCTCGGGAATTTACTAAACTGAAATATCGGCAGTGATGAGGGCATTCGTATTTTTTTGGAAGTCAAAGAAAAAAAATACGAATGAATACACAATCGGTCAAATGCGCCTGTTATTTTATACAACTCGGTAATTTACAAAAAATTCTAATTTACAAACACTGCCGTGAAAAAATACAAATCGTAAAAAAAAGCAGTTTTAAAATAGACCTGCTTTTTTTTTACCGTGTTCTCATAGGCATGCACGGATCCGTGAGATCCGTGCATGTTTATCAGTGGGAAGGGGTGTGAAAGGGTTAAAAATCCGGAAAAAAAATTGTGTGGGGTACCCCCTCCTAAGCATAACCAGCCTCGGGCTCTTTGAGCCGGTCCTGGTTGTAAAATTATGGGGGGGAAATTGACTGGGGATCCCCCATATTTTAACAACCAGCACCGGGCTCTGCACCTGGTCCTGGTGCCAAAAATACGGGGGACAAATAGCGTAGGGGTCCCCCATATTTTTAACACCAGCACCAGGCTCCACTAGTCAGAGAGATAATGCCACAGCTGGGGGACACTTTTATATTGGTCCCTGCAGCCGTGGCATTAAATCACTAACTAGTCACCCCTGGCCGTCGTGGCACTCTCCTGATTGGCTGGGCACTCCTGAGCCCTCAGTCAGGCTGCGCACTGAAGATACAATGTAGTGCATAGGCGCTCCATTGTATCCAATGGTGGGAACTTTGCAGTCAGCGGTTGAGGTTACTCGCGGTCAACCACTGACTGCAAAGTTCCCACCATTGGATATAATGGAACGCCTATGCGCTACATTGTATCTTCAGTGCGCAGCCTGACTGAGAGCTCAGGAGCACCCAGCCAATCAGGAGAGTGCCACGACGTGGCGCTCCCTGATTGGCTGAAGGGACCCTCTTTGACAGGAGTCATGGGGGGTCCCGCCAGTCGGGAAAAGGGGTCCCATGTGTAAACATGGGACCACTTTCAGTTCGTGGTTCGGGTTTTCCGGTTTGTTTTTTTGCCAAGTACGTGGATTACATAGAGGACAGAAGCTACACTGGATTGTGTGAGTATAATTTTATTCACAGGTACCCCATAGATTCTACATGGAGAAGTGGACCGAGCCTCGTGTGAACATAGGTAAGTATGTGTGTATGTAGGTATGCATGTATGTAATAACACGGTGTGTAAGTTCTGCTTTTTGTTGGGTATTTTTTTGTAGTAGTACTACAGGTACCAGCGCATGCTGGTACTTGTGGTTCTCCAAGTACCAGCTTGCGGGGGAGGCTTGCTGGGACTTGTAGTACTGCTACAAAAAACAATATTCTTATTTTTACACTTGGCTATCAGCCCCCCATCCACCACCCTTGGATGGGGGGGACAGCCTTTGGCTTCACCCCTGGTCTTTGGGTGGCTGGAGGGGGGACCCCTTGATTTAAGCGGTCCCCACTCCTCCAGGGTACCCCAGCCAGGGGTGACTAGTTAGTGATTTAATGCCACGGCTGCAGGTACCAATATAAAAGTGTCCCCCGGCTGTGGCATTATCTCTCTGACTAGTGGAGCCCGGTGCTGGTGTTAAAAATACGGGGGACCCCTACGCTTTTTGTCCCCCGTATTTTTAGCACCAGGAGCAGGCGCAGAGCCCGGTGCTGGTTGTTAAAATATGGGGGATCCCCAGTCAATTTTTTCCCCATATTTTTACAACCAGGACCGGCTCAAAGAGCCCGAGGCTGGTTATGCTTAGGAGGGGGGACCCCACACAATTTTTTCTTCAGATTTTTAACTCTTTAAACAATGTTTTTAAGGTACACAATGAAGCCCTGCACGGATCTCACAGTTCCGGCCGGGATTCATTGTGTTAAGTTCCGCAGTGTTTTACTAATCACTCACGTAAAACACTGGCCGAAATTACGAATGACATCGACATCGGAAAAAACGAAAATGCAGAATACGACAGCATAGTAAATGAGGCGTACAAAATTCAAAAAGTTGCAAATTCACACATTCGATGTCATTCGTGTTTGAACTTTAACCTCATTCTGAAAAATATGAATTTTAGTAAATATACCCCCTTGTCTTATTTGAATTTGGTTAGACATACTACCTGCAATACCTCAGGATCAAACTCACAAACTCTAGGAAATGATGCCTTATCATCAGCAGTCATACATACTTATTCATCACAAAAAGCCTCCGCGTGTGGACCATACTTACCACACGATACTAACCTTGCGGACCCTCTTGGCCCTTCTTCTTCTTCAGCCTGAACCCTGGCTGCTGCACGCCTCTCACTTGTGCTCTTGGCTCCCATTGTGGGCCTTTTATACACAATCCCCAAATGCAGAAGGAAAAACGGTGAAAGTCCTTACCGAGTGCTTTCACTCACTCCAGTCCCTGCTGGCCTATACTACGAGCCACTGTAAATAGTGGATCGCGATGTACCCAACCTTCAGACTGCAATCAGACCCTTCAGTACCGAAATTTCTTTCAGTGGAGGTTCTGTTGGAATATTTTTCCTGAGAAAGCGAAAAAATTCCTTTTCAGTATCTTTCCACTGGAATTTTTGTAGGATGAAATCACTCTTTCCAGTGAATGTCCAACAGGGAGATTTCCTGAAGAGTGAAAAACCCCTTTGTTTACACAATCACGTCTGCGTATGCTTCTACAAAGCACATATGATGACGCAATATGCGCAAAAGAACGCAAATGGTATCACGTTGCACCTAATATAACATACGGACGTGCAGTCCAATCGCACAGCCTATAGATACTTGTTATCTATAACGCTGATGTGTAGAAAAAAGTATGTGGACACGGTATAGTGCGCCAATAAAACAATGTGCAGCTAGATGTGTAATACTCAAACTGGAGTTTTCCTCCAACCTCCACCACAATGTGTAAACAGAAAAAATATGGTATCACTTATCCAGCGCTGTTGTTTAGAGAATGGAGTACAATTTTCAATGTAGGCTTTCCCTCGGAACAAAGGTAGTACAATCCAGATGGTACATATAAATAAGGAAGGAATTTATATAGTGAAGTACAGTAAAACCATCTTTTAATGATACAAACAATAAAATGTGTTTAGCTCCACATAAAATACAATGACAGAGGATAGTCCAGAGACTAGTAATATGAGTGCAATTACCGGAGGAATTGAACTGATTAATCAGTTCAAAAACAGCATAAAAGAGGAGAGTCCCGGGCACCTCCGATGGTAAGCAATGCTGCAGTCAGTCCTCTGGTGTCACAGTCACAGAACCGTCCTGGGTAGCCTCTGCTGTTACCTCCGACGCGTTTCCACCCCTGGTCTGGGGTCTTTTTCAAGGAGTCAGTATGTGGAGCATTCCAAATAGAGGGTGTTTTTAAAAGGCCTTTGTCCAATAAAGACCTAGTGTTCACAGCTGATCTAAATTGCATTAGTGTTCTAAATGTCTGCTATTCGGCGGCAGCTGTGTCCGTTGTCATGGTGATGTTGTCATTTCTGAACTACATTTCCCGTGATACATGCCTCCGGGAACGTCTGTTGCCATAGTAACGCTGTGTGTCACTTCCGTCCGGGGTGTTTCTTCTCAGTATGGATTAGTTTGTCTGTTTTATGCTACTTCCTGTGCAGCAAAACTACATTTCCCATAGTGCATATCTGGAAGAGCGTCCATTACCATAGCAACGCGGTGTAACACTCCTGCCCAGGGCATTTTTTCCCTTCAGCTGCGGCGCCCCACGGCAGGCTAGTTTCTTTATATACTATGGTTAGAAGGCTATCCTAAAATGATGTAAAAGTACAGGAATAAGATATACTGGTGGAACAATGTTATTGTATCTAATGTAACATATTTAGGTCTTGCTAAACAACATGTTTAAAGAACATTTGCATGAAGCACGGGTATACACATAAAAAGTAATACATGTTGCTACTTCCTAATAAAGTGCCAATGCAATCAGAATGAAGTGCTGAATGTGAAAAGTGCTAATGCAGAATAATAAAAGAAAGAAAGAGGTGTGTGTATTAAAATGTTTATAAAAACCACTTGATCTCAAAATCTGAGTTCAAGCCCCCTGGTTTCAATGTCCCCAATTCAAAAATCAGTTTCATCTCCGCCTTAGCCAATTGAGAGGCCACATCTCTTTTCCTGCGATGTCCTGAAATATATTTCAGGCCAAAGAATCGTCTGATTTCAGATGTTTTGCTGTTGTGTTTTAGTCTGAAGTGTTCTGATAAAGCGTGGGTTTGGAGTCCCTTCTTTATATTGCGGAGGTGTTCTCCTAACCGAACTTTGGCCCTCATTCCGAGTTGATCGGTCGCAAGGCGAATTTAGCAGAGTTACACACGCTAAGCCTACGCCTACTGGGAGTGTATTTTAGCTTCTTAAAATTGCGACCGATGTAATCGCAATATTGCGATTACAAACTACTTTGCAGTTTCTGAGTAACTTCAACCTTACTCTGCCTGTGCGATCAGTTCAGTGCTTGTCGTTCCTGGTTTGACGTCACAAACACACCCAGCGTTCGCTCAGACACTCCCCCGTTTCTCCAGCCACTCCTGCGTTTTTTCCGGAAACGGTAGCGTTTTCAACCACACGCCCATAAAACGCCGTGTTTCCGCCCAGTAACACCCATTTCCTGTCAATCACATTACGATCGCCGGAGCGATGAAAAAGCGCAGTCGCAGTGCGAATATTGCGCATGCGTACTAAGCGGATTTTCTTTGCGATGCGATGAAAAATACCGAGCGAACGACTCGGAATGAGGGCCTTTGAGCGGTCTTGACGTTCGTCCTATGTAGTATAGGCCACAAGTGCACTCTATTCCGTAAACAACATTTTTAATGTTGCATGTTATGAATTCACGTACTTTTTCTATTTTCCCATTGATTGTTACTTCCGTCAGTTACAGCACAAGACACGGACACTGAGAGAATGGAGACACATCCTCTCTACACTCTCCAATGCCGATGCTCTCCAAATCCCGCGAGAATCTGTTTGCGGGATGATGACGTTTTGCCTCATTCTGGTTTCCGAGTCAGGCAGGTAAACCCGAGCCTGACTCAGATCCGGACTTAGGTAGCAAAGTTTGGTATGGCTCGGTTTTCAGAGAACTGAACCCGCTCATCTCTAGTTAAAATCGGGCATATCAAGGATCTCACTGTGTGTATTCACCTTAAGAGTTTTTCTGAGGGTATACTCCAAAAGCTGGCACTCTCCCCTTTCGGTGGACACCAGCAGCTTGTATATACTATGCATGGAACCAGAGATACAAGCCTTCTAGCAGCTTGTCTCTGTTCCAGCTCCACACGCCTGGTATGTAGTTTTATATTTTTATTAGTGGATTGCTCTGGCTTCTGAACTCTGATCCCCAGGTCCCCAGTACCTCCTGACAGGTGGGACTAGTTTGTTATCACATTGGAAGCTAAGAAATCTATTTCAAAGAACTGGAGATATCTGTAGTCAAGCAAGCTGCCCTCCCCCAGAAAATGATGAATATTAAGCCCACTGCGCTATTAACCCCTCTCCTGCATATTAAGCATCCCCTACCACCCTGGAAGTCATGTATTGGGGACCCTTAATTCAGCCCAATGCCCCCTTCTACAGTTTAGTGTTCTCCCTCCCGCCCCATCTCCCACCATCTGTGCAGTAAAAGAGTAATTAGGTCCTATATGCTGAGCGGAAGATAGAACACCCCCTACCACCTGCGGAATATTAAAGCTGCAGCTGATAGCAACCCCCACCTCTACCGCTGGAGGGTGGCCAGTGCATTGCTTTACCCAGGGGCATACACTGCTGATAAATTGTCCCTGTCTGGGCTGAGTTCCCAGATCTCATCCTCTCTGGCTCTGTTAAGTGATGGCCGATTTGATAGTATCACAACTGGAATACATATGAGCGACTAACATCCTGCTGATTGCATTGTCAGACCACTGACTGCTGCCACCTCTGAGCTGGTGGTCTTGTTCCAGGACATCACCCTTTTGCATTAATAAAATTAGCATCTTACTACTTCTCTGACATTTATTATAGAATGACACAATCTGCACATTTTCTGAAGCAAAAAAAATAAATAGAAGTGCTGCAGAGAAGGTCAGCAGAGTACTGTTTATCTGCACATTAAAGCTGTCATGTGTTTTCACCTTAATATCAGTGCAACCAATATGAGGCAGAAAACAAATAGCAAATTTCCTATTAACCCTTTCTTCACCCAGTTGCAGAGCAGTCAGTTGTTAAATGATTACCTGAACTGGAGCTTCATTCCTATACACCAGTCATATTCATTCATGCAGTATACAGACAACTCTACCACATCTATGAGATTGAGCACAGGAGGAAGAACTATTGTTGTCCCAGTATATGGGACAGGTTGTTTCTCTGGACATTCTCCAAATTGTGGCATGCAACTGGACTTAGCAGCAACTTGTACCACAGAGGTCACTGCCCATAGTTTGGCTTTTCGCCATTCAATCTCTGTATTTTTTAACTAGCATAGACAATCAAAGATTATTTGGCCCCTTTGCTTGCTCCCAGTAGTATATACTTTGAATTTTCATCAATATCTCAGAGATGTGGTTGCTTGCACATGGTACTTATTGATTAGCCACTTAAGTATGCCCTAATGCCTATTCTTTTTTGGATAACGCCTTTTTAGTCACGAGATTGACTTTGATGATTGATAATTAGACACTTTTATTATTTGCATATGTAGCACCCAGCGCTTATGACAGGCAGCAAATGTGACATTGGACACTGGCCATTTTGTGTTTAGAGACTACATCTCCCAGACAGCCTTGGGTTTCAGAGGCTATACAGAGAGAAACGCAGAGGCTGTCGGGGGTGGGGGGAGGGAATAGGGAAGGGGGAGGGGGAAGTGGAGAATGGAATGCTTTTGTCCAGGGCAGTGGAGAAGGAGATGGGCCAGGAGAGAGAAGTAACCATGTCTTGGATATAGCTAAGATGCAGCTGACAATGACTGGAGAATACTGGGGAAGACATCAACGTGACTGTACAGAAAGAGCCCTACTGAGAGGGGGTGATATGGATAAGTGAATACAAAACGGAAGCTGGATGTCAGTTTGCCTATTGCTTAAAAGAAACTTGTTTTAAATGTGATTTTTATATGTTTGCAGAAACTTTGATTTTTAGTCAAAACAGGAAGTTAAGGCCAGCTGCGCAGTGTATCATGAGACTGCGGTTAGCTAGTGTTTTGCAAAATAAGAAATTGTATTTTGCAGAATAAAGATAATTAAAAGTAGGTGAAAGGTAAAATATATTTTGATATTAAACAGTCATAATCACAAGATGTTAAGCTAATTAATTGGAAATCCCCCATAAGGGAAGTATATGAATTAACAATATATTCTGATAAATGAATTGTGATTGGTTTATGTATATGATTGGTCTGTTAATTTAATTGGATCATGTAACGCTGTAATGACAAGTATATAAAATGAAATCAATGTGTCGATGTTCAGTTCATGATATTCTTTTATCGTGAGCCCTGTGAATTTCACAATGCAATAAATCTATCAAAGAGACTTAATTATTCTTCAATTATTTAAACGGCCAAATCATTGTGGAGGTCCCACCGAGATCATTCCAACATTGACACACGAAGAAGGAAGGTGGACTGGTGCCGGGGTACCTGGATCAACCGTGGCCACAGGTAAGAGCTGTTATCTTACTTCTGCTCCATGTGTCCCTGCCTTGGTCCACTGCCTTTGTATGTTATTGTTGGTTTGTAACTCTTTATAGTCTTTTGGAGATTGCGAGTATGGAACCAAATGGAATTTAACTGCATTTTATTACCAGTTACAGTGATTTGTATAAAGTGTTAGGACTGTAATTTCTGTTGTTATCATAGTTACAGATTACAATGGGATCTTTTGTCTGCCATATCTTGCTAAATTTAAAGTGAAGTCTGTGAGTGATTGTAAGTGTGATTGGCCGAGGCTTCACGCCGGCAGAATCTGGACAGGGCCCAGGTAGGAGAAAGGCTCCGGTTAAACTCTCCTATGCTGGATAGTATCAGGGATACTCACCCACTGTGAAAAGCACCTTTTATACCAGAAGGCCAAGCTTAGCAGAGTGTGGAACACGTGTGCCTGTTCAGAGCCGTGGCACCTGACGAGGTCGTGAGGTTTCCTAAGTGGAGTAATATCTTTATAAACAAGGGGAGCATCCCTGTTTACCATTGTATTGAACATTGAGGCTGGACTTTAAAATAAAGATTAGCCATTACAATAGGTCAAGAGATGTCCACACTGAAGGGCTCTTCTATGTTGGAGATCCCGCATGGCAGTCCAGCAAGTGTGATGTATCAGAGACATGGGAGTGTGGCTGTGAAATTTCTCAGGAAATGGCATGCAAAACAACCTGAAATACCTATGATAGGAATCTTTGATATGCAGAAATGGACAGACTTAAGGGGTAAAATAAGAAAAAGGGAGGAGTGGAAAGCTTACACACTATGGCTGGAGGCATCTAATGTAACCCCGCCACCAGCCTATGTTGCACAAATGTCCTGTCAGTTAGATAACGGAGGAACATTGCAATTACAACCCAGGCATGTTCCCCCACGGGTGGTGCAGACAATGCCAGTAAAGACCCTAGAACAAGAAAGCCCAGACCCACTAGAACATATACTCCCAGCGATGATGGCGCTGGCTGATGCTCCAAGTGCTCCTCCAGTACAGGAGAAGAAAAAAGAAAAAAGGGCTCTAGTAAACCCCAAGACTGGAAAACACAACACTTATCTGGTAGGGGAAGATGGAATCTGGGTAGCGCAGATGGATTTGTTTGATAAGGATTATAATTTTGCGGGGGTGTACGTTTATGACCCCCTCAGTAAGACATACAAAGCTCAGTATGATAATGCAGATGGTGAAACTGTCACACACACTTTATGCAAGAACAAACAGGGAAATTTAGTTCCCTATGAAGACAAATTACCAGTAATGGGTGCACATTTTGCAGACATACACCCATCAAACATTGTGGCCTCTGGCACTCATAGCCCATCCAACCAGGGCAAACCACTTGCAACAATGCCTCTGAGAGTGGTGACTACAGATCGGGGTGCACAGTGGTCCATACATGTTCCTTGGTCAAAGGCTGAATTACACCAAATTTGCACAAAATTAGCAAATTACAGAATAAAGCCAGAAGAAGTCAGAACCAAACTCAAGCGCATGTACAAAGTACACCAACTAACACATAGTGACATGGCACAATTATTTACTGCTTTGCTCACAACTGAGGAATACAAGAAGCTCACAACAGATGCAGGGTGGGGCGCACAAGAGTTTAAGCCTGCCTTAGACGTTGCTAGAGATAAGCTGGACCGAGAATGAAAAAATTTAATGGCAGCATTTACAGAGCAGTTTCCTTGCCAGCCTAATTGGGGAAAAATAATGATGATTAAATAAGGTCCTACAGAAACAGAGATTATTGGGGCAGATTCAAAACTAAGGTCCAAAATTATGGAGGCATTGAAGATATATTTAGCCAGGGAGTTCTTCAGCCCATGTTATCTGGAGCTCTTGTGGAAGGTCTTAAGCCTCAGATAAAAACCCGTTTGATCATCAATGATCCCCTATGGTGTAAGAAGTGTCCAGAAGATCTGGTCACTCTGGCTATATACCATGAAGACAATTTGGTGGTCAATAAATTAAATACAGAAACCAAGCTTATGAACCTACATGTCAAAGCTGCAGAAGCCACCTGTGACTTAGCTAATAGGCCAATTGATTACAGTGTAGGTGCCAGGCGGTCATCAGACAGATCACAACTTACTTGTTACAATTGCCAGAGGAAAGGACACTTTGCAAGGGACTGCAGACACCCTAAGAAACCAAGGCAGTCCCAGGCCAAGAAGGGCACCACAGAAAGTGATGAGGATGTGCAATGACAGTATACTGCAGCTCCCGTGAAAACAATGACTGTAATATCTTGTAACTCTCAAGAACCAACCATTAATTTACAAATTGGAGACTCTAAACATTCCTTCTTAATTGACAAGGGTGCTGCACGATCCCTAATAGCTGACAAGGTCACTTTACCTACCACAAACAAAGTTGTGCATGCAGTAGGTGTGGCAAACAAAGTAATCCCCTTAAGGGAAACACAAGATGTAAAAGTAACAATTGGACCCTTAACAAGTGATCACTCCTTTTTGTTAGCAGCTGATGCCCCCACAAATTTATTGGGGAGGGATTTATTGTGTAAATTGGGATGCACAGTATTTTGCACTCCAGATGGGGTATACCTACAGGTACCAGATTCCAACAAAGACTTAGTCACTGATGCACTGCTCAGTGACCCTCCTTCTCCAAAAAAGGTGGAACTGAATACCTTGAGTGTACGCTCTCCTGAAGTGTCTAAAATGTTATCAACAATTCCAGACCAGCTGTGGACCACGGGATCCAATGATGTGGGGAAAATCCTAGATGCTCCACCAATAAGAGTAAAGCTCAAGGCAGGAGCAGTAATTCCCAGAAAAACCACAATACCCCTTAAAGCCTGAAGCTGAACAGGGGGTGTTCCCAGTAATCCAAGAACTTCTACAACAGGGGGTGTTGGTTAAAACCCAGAGCCAGGCCAATACGCCCATCTTTCCTGTGACGAAGAGTAATGAGCGTGGTTATCGCATAGTTCAGGAGCTTAGGGCAATTAATGCAATAATTGAACCCTTGCACCCAGTGGTACCGAACCCTGCTACCATATTAATGCAGATCCCTGCTGACAGCTTTTCAGTAGTTGATCTGTGTTCAGCATTTTTCTCTATACCAATACATCCAGACAGTCAGTACCTTTTTGCATTTACCTATAGGGGTAACCAGTACACCTGGACAAGGATGGTACAGGGCTACCTTAATAGCCTGACAATTTTTAGCCAGCCCCTTGCTAAAAACCTCCAAAACCTAAACTTTCCAGGTAGATCTACATTAACTCAGTATGTAGATGATTTGTTACTTTGTTCCCCAGATTTTGAAACATCACTTAAAAACACAGCGGAGCTTTTGAGGTTCATTGCAACAAATGGACACAAGGTGTCCAAAGACAAATTGCAACTATGTCAAACAAAGGTGTCATATATAGGCCATTGTTTATCTGAAGGCCTCAGGCACCTGTCCCAGGATAGGATTGCTGCCATCCAAAACATAAGGTTGCCCATTAACAAGAGAAAGTTAAGGGGTTTCCTTGGAATGGTGTGTTACTGTAAAAACTGGATACCTAACTACTCACAGCTAACTGCACCCTTGTATGAGCTGGCCACAGCTTCTGTACCAGGGCCCCTCATACATACAGAACAAACAACTATGTCATTTCAACAACTTAAAGATGACCTGACAGCGGCCCCTGCTTTGGGAAAAACAAAGATCTGTTGCTTATTACAGTGCCCAATTAGACCCAGTAGCACGTGGCCTCCCTGTTTGCCTGTGAGCCATAGCAGCAGCTGCATTACTGGTAGACAAGTCAGCAGACATTGTATTGGGCTGTGACCAAAAAGTTTATGTCCCCCATGCCATAGCAGCTCTGCTTACCTGCCAAAAGACAAGACATGTCACTGCAGCACGCCTGACAAAGTGGAAATTGGCCCTCATTATGCCTACAAACATCACCCTCATTAAATGTAATATTTTTAACCCTGCAACACTTTTACCGGTAAATAAAACTGATGAGTTTCAGAGAAAGGAATGGGGGGTAGTAGAACAATATATACCACATGATTGCTTAAAATATGTTGATGAACAATCCACCCCTAGGGTGGACCTGGAGGAAACACCACTCCAGAATCCTGATCTGGTTTACTATGTTGATGGTAGCTGCCACAGACAAACAAAAACGGGAGCTACTCAGTCAGGATATGCTGTGGTAGACAACACACAAATTGTTTTTTCCTCCCCACTTCCACCATCACACTCAGCACAGTTGGCAGAGCTCAAAGCTTTAACTAAAGCATGTCAACTAGCTGAAGGAAAGACTGTAAATATATATACAGACAGCAGGTACGCGTTTGGTGTTACACACAATTTTAGTGAACTGTGGAAACACAGAGACTTCCTCACAGCAACAGGCAATCCAATTGCACTTGCAGAGGCAGTAAAAGAATTACTAGATGCTATACAACTGCCCTCACAAATAGCAGTTATTAAATGTCAAGCTCACATGACTGGCCATGATGAAGTTACAAAAGGGAACAGAAGGGCAGATGCCGCAGCAAAAGTGGCAGCCCAACAAGAGGTTAAAATTGAAAATGTTTGCATGGTAACTGATTTATGCATACCAAGTGAACAAATATTAATCGATATGCAAAAAGTTTGTGATTTACAGGAAAAGATCAAGTGGAAAAGTGCAAAGTGTACCCAAGACAGCAAAGGCCTGTAGCACAGCTCTGAAGGTAAGCCTGTTGCCACCAGATCACTCTTGCCAGCATTGGCACAGATGTCCCATGGACTGACCCATGCAGTTAAGACGGCCATGATAAGTCTGATTCGGACTTATTGGTATGCACCTGGCTTTGCACCAGTGGCAACCAAGTACTGTGCTTCTTGCATCACATGCTTGCAAAAGAATGCTGAAAGAGCAGTTAAAACAATACCTTCACACATTCCCCAAACAACTGGTCCCTTCCAAATCCTACAAATTGATTACATTCAGCTTCCAAAGGTTAGGATGCTTCAGTATGTTTTGGTTTGTGTCAACACATTTAGCGGTTGGGTAGAGGGGTATGCTGTGGCCAGTGCAACAGCAGCAATCACAGCAAAAAAAATTGGTACAAAAATTTATATGTAGGTATGGCATACCATATGTGATATCATCAGACCAAGGTACACATTTTACTGAACTAGTGTTCAAATAGATGTGCCAGCTTCTTGGCATTAAACAACAGCTACACACCGCATACCATCCGCAATCTAGCGGCAAAGTGGAATGCTATAACTGGACCATTAAAAATAAGCTGGCCAAAATATGTAAAGAAACTAGCTTGCAGTGGCCAGAAGCTCTGCCATTAGTGTTGCACTCAATCAGAACAACACCAAGGGGAAGTTGAACATTTCTCCCTATAAAATATTGTTTGGAAAATTGCCCAATGTTGCTATTGCACCCGCATATGAACTCAGTAAAACAAATGACTTAACTGTAAACTATCTTATTTCATTAAGCAACCAGTTAAAGAAGATCCAAGCTACTGTGACCAGCACACAACCAACCCCTGCGGAAGGTGCTTGTCATAATCTACAACCTGGTGATAAGGTAATGGTCAGAAATTTCCTGAGATCGGGCTCGCTGACAGACCAGTGGGAAGGACCTTACCAAGTCTTGTTAACAACCCCAACTGCTGTTAAGATAAAGGAGAAGACTTCGTGGATCCACTCCACCCACTGCAGAAAAGTCACGCCTCCTGAGACAGCACAAGTGGAAAATATTATCCAAGACTCCTCTTCACTTCACCAGTAAAACCAGCAAGTGAGTGGTTCGGGCATAATAATCCCTTGAGCCACTTGCCAATGCAGTATCTCTGTGAAGGGCACATAACTCCTGGAAGAGTACTGTGAAAATCAAGGACAATAAAGACGATGCTAAACAGGATAATGCTGGTAGGCCAAAGGCCAAACCGTGGACTATGGGGGTGCATTCTCTCATGGGCATGTCTGATTACAATCATACTCATTGTGCTTGAGTGTTGTATATACATTCCAGGGTCTGTTAACAATGTGACCAGTGAAACAGGTAATGTAACATTTGACAATGGTATGTTATTCAAGACATGTGTGTGCAGGGCCTTACAAAAGAATAATTATAAAGAAGAATTTACAGGTAATTCCATAATAGCAATGCACAGCAAAATTGCAAAGGCTCTCAACAAAAGTAAATGTTGGATTTGTACCCACCTACCCATCAGTGTAGATGCAGGTATACCCCTCCTAGCACATTACATGAACACACCAGATATGATGGACAGAGACTGGTCCTGTCATAAGCGGAAGAATGGTAGCCGCATTTGTGCCAATAAGACACCTAAAGTACAAAATATAGTAGACTTCCCATATTTGGATGTTTCAAACAGAGGTGTGCTGCATGCACCTTCTCTACAGGTAACTGCAGCCACAGGGAAGCCTGAGTTTTGCTTAATGGTCAATTCAAAGCCAGTCAAATATACATTAAGTAGGAGGAGAATTACAGTCAGGGTGAAAAGCCAGAACCTGGGATATACTAACTGTACTGGAGCCACATTTGTAGTTCAAATGTCAAATAAATGTACACTGACAAACCTCAAACCCTGTTGGCACTCAATAGACACAGATGGAGGGCTGACACCTAATGACACCTTATACCACTTATTGAAATATGGGTGTACTCTTAATAACAGCACATGTGGAGATGTCAATGGCAATAACACAGGGTACTTTATGATATACATAGGAGTCATTTACACCAAAATATTTGGAATGCCTTTGCCTAAGGGTATGTATTGGGTTTGTGGTAAATGGGCATACTCATGGATTCCCTTAGGTGCCAAAGAACAATGTGTGCTCTCCTATGTAGTCCCATTAGTAAGAGCCACTACTAAGCTGGATCAGTACCCAAGAAATATCCCTGTAGAACATAATTTAGTGTCAAATGACCTTACATATTTGAAACATCATAGCAAAAGAGAGGTGAAGAAAGGAGATGTATCTTTCAGGTTTTCTGATGGTAAACGTACGGCTGGAACTTTATTTCCTCTGTCCACTATTTATCTTGTGAAAAAGGCTGTATCCCAGACCTTAACGGTACTAGATCAAATGGTAGGGGAAGTGGTGGTTTCAATCAATCAGACAGTGGAAGAGCTGGCTCAAGTAAAAAAAGTGGCTTTACAAAATAGGATGGCACTGGATCAGTTGTTGGCAGCAGAAGGAGGCACGTGTGCAGTAGTAGGGCAAGAATGTTGTACTTTTATTAAAGATCACAGAGCTGAAATAGGTGCACATCTGAGCAAGGTGGGAAAGTTGCAGCAGGAAATGAGAAGGTTAGGTGCTAGTGAAGGTTGGGATTCACTTGGATGGCTAGGAGGAAGTATTGCAAAGCTTTTCTCTGGAATATTGCAGTACATTGTGTTTGTTGCCCTGATTGTAGGAATCATATATCTTACCATCAAGTGTGAACCAGTACTTTGTGTGCAATGTGGAAAAGGATTTAAAAGGTTAAAAGTGCATCATAAAATGACCATCGTGGTGGTAGATGATGAGATTCCACTAGAACAGGTAACTCAGGGAACTAGTCTGGGGCAGCAGAAGAAACAGGTGGTATATGCTGACATGAGCAAGTCTTATGAAAGTTTAAAACTCCAGGAAGCTGACCTCATATACCAGGCTTTAGAGAAGGATCAGGCAGGTAGGGGAAGTACACAGCATGTTAATTTTACTTATGAGCTGGATAACAGGGTAGAAATTAACCAGGACGAGTATGTTGGACATGAAATACAAGCGAGTTTCACTTAACTGTATCAAAACCCTCTTAGCCAACACCGGAAGGTTCCCATAAAAGATCAGGGATCCCCGTCCAGTGTGGTGAGCATTGGCGCCTGGCCCATCCCTGGGAACCTACCTTTTGCCTATGTTGTGTGTTCACCTAACCCTCATTAGGAATTGTGAAACTGAACCTTCTGATTTGTGTATTAGAGTGCCAAGTATATTGGCAGAGAGAGGAATGATATGGATAAGTGAATACAAAATGGAAGCTGGATGTCAGTTTGTCTATTGCTTAAAAGAAACTGTTGTTTTAAATGTGATTTTTATATGTTTTTAGTCAAAACAAGAAGTTAGGGCCAGCTGCGCAGTGTATCATGAGACTGCGGTTAGCTAGTGTTTTGCAAAATAAGAATTTGTATTTTGCAGATAAAGATAATTAAAAGTAGGTGAAAGGTAAAATGGATTTTGATATTAAACCATCATAATCACAAGATGTTAAGCTAATTAATTGGAAATCCCCCATAAGGGAAGTATATGAATTAATAATATATTCTGATAAATGAATTGTGATTGGTTTATGTATATGATTGATCTGTTAATTTAATTGGATCATATAATGCTGTAATGACAAGTATATAAAATTAAATCAATGTGTCGATGTTCAGTTCATGATATTCTTTTATCGTGAGCTCTGTGAATTTCACAATGTAATAAATCTATCAAAGAGACTTCATTATTCTTCAATTATTTAAACGGCTAGATCAGGGGGACCCCGTCTGATGAAGTTAAGTGGCCTACAGAGGATAATGCATTTCAAACCTTCCTTTTTGACCACTGGAGAGGAGAGAGTTTGCAGAGGGACACACTTTGGAGGAATGTGAGATAAGTAACAGTTTACAGTGTTATGTTTCTTGGTAAAGACTGATAAATAGTAGCTAATAAAGAGTGTGATTTCACCAAGAATCAGTTTGTGGAACTACAAGTACCAGCGTTGCTGAAAGTGTCAATCGGAACCTTTTAAAGTACAGTTTCCTTCAAGCAATAGCATGCAGAAGATAATGAACTCTGAAATAACTGTGCACTATAGTGGGGGATGTATTGTCTAATGCTGTGTGTAGTATGTGTGAAATTCCTTGTGATACTGCTGTTTTACGTTGTCATTACCCAGTCAGTGATTGCAAAGGCCAGGGTGTTATCTGTATACAAAAGGAAAGTTCAGGAAGGGACAGACAGGAGAAAGCAGATTCATGTGTTATGTTAATTTTTTCTTATTACTGCATTATACACCCTTTAGATATGTGTGTACATTACTGACCAATACGTTTCTATGCCTATTTAGTATATGTCCTTTTTTATTGATCTACTATAGTACCTTGTATATAAATGCATAAAAGCAATTGCTGTTCCAGACCCTTTAATAAATGTGCCAGGGTGGCTTTTGCAACATATCCGTGTGATATATTCCTGTAGTGGGGGTGGTCTAAGCACGTGGTGGGCAGGGGATTTCCCGAGTCTCCCTCTGGTGTTCCCAAAATTGAACACTTCCCAGAAGAGCACGTCACGTCAAGATTCGGGTGGAGGCACTAATACCAAGAGAAGTACAAGGTGAGAAGCATTGCAAAGCGGGAAGAGTTTAAATACACACCATTACCCAGAAAACCCAGGTAAAGGGGTGTTACAGTGGAGTGCACTGCTGAGATTCGTACAGCTAACTCAGAATTTGCTTACCAGGTGGGCGCCATGGCTAGTTTGAAGCCAGAAGAAGTATATGGTTGGTGTGAACAACTATCCAAAGATTCAGAATGCTGTTTTGTTTTGTGCGGTGAACTGCATGAATTTCCAGATGAGGAGGTTACCAAGATAATTGCAGAACGGACAGGGATGCAGAGGCCAAATGTACTGGGCAGGCGGGATGATGCTGTGCTGCTAGAGAGCAATGCTGTGTTAGAGAAAGGATTTATCACTGCTGTCTTTTCCTATGAGGGAAGCAAACGTTGGAGCGTAGTGTTGCCTTTTAAGCCAAGTGAGAGGATGAGAGTTGCCCAAGAATCAAGTCCTACTAAAGAGAGGGCAAGGAGCCCCATTGTACAGTCCCCTGACATTCAAAGACAAGATGATTCACCTCTGGGCCTAGATGGAGCCTCTGACATGCATAGTCAATTATTTTTGGTCGCTGTGAATAAACTCGTGGAGCAACTGGGAAGAAACCAGTATGATGGTGGATATAGGAGATTGAGGTGTGAAAAGACACTGCAATCCAGTACATGGAAGAGTGGCACTGTCCTGAGACTGCAAAGAGACAACGGATAGTGGAGAGTTTACGTGGTCCAGCAATGGAGATTGTGCAGGCCACTCGTCGGAGTGTCCCTAATGCTACTGCATGGAACTATCTAGCGGCTCTGGAAAGAGAGTTTGGAACATCAGAAGATGCCACTGACCTCCTTTACAAGTTAAGAAACACCTGCCAAGAACTGCGGAAGAGATTGTCCAAATATCTATACCGCCTGGACAAGCTAATTTACCGCATTGTGGAAAAAGGGGGAATGACCCTCAGTGAAGTGGATGAGAGTCGCATGCAACAGTTGCTAAGAGGAGCACTGTCTTTAGACCCAGTTGCATTGAAGCTCCGGGGAGAATCTACTAGAAACCCAGCTCCTTCTTTCAACCAGCTAATCGATGAAGTCAAACAAGAGGAAGCTATAATCGAAGCTAGAGATGGTGTGGCCAAGAAGATAAATACTGTTAGCCTGAGGCAGGAAACCAGTACAAAAGAGGTGGAGTTGCTGAAGATCCTTCAAATGCAGAAGGAACAGATAGACCATCTGTTAGCCCTTCAGACAGCTAGAGAGGCCCAAAGACCTTCGCATCCATCATCTCTAATACAACTAGAGAGTCGAGGTGACCCCAGAAGATGTTTTGAGTGCGGTCGGCCTGGACATATAGCTAGACAGTGTCCAGCCAGATGGAATCAGAGGTCATCATATAAGCAATCCCCACAACCTGAAAAGCCTTTGGGAAATGAGAAAGGGGGACCAGAAGACCCCACCCTGGCCCCCTAAAGAAAGTTAGTACCAATGCTGTGGGGAACTCACCGGCTACCTGGAATATATTGCCACCTGGCCTAGTTGGTTCAGCGCCTCATGTGACTGCCTTATTGAATTGACAGAAGTGTAAGGCTCTACTGGATAGTGGTTCCCAGGTGTCCATTTTGTTCGAGAAGTGGTTTCGTGAGAATCTGTCTTATGTCAAGGTACATCCATTGTCTGGGCTGACCATCTGGGGCCTTAGTGAACAGAGCTATCCATATCTCGGATACATCACAGTGGACCTCAAGTTCCCAAGAGAAGTGGCTGGGATTGAAAAAGAGGTGCAAGTAGTCGCCCTTGTGTGTCCCGATCCAGAAGAAGAGGATAGAGATGTGCAAGTTATCATAGGAACCAATGCCCATTTGTTCAATACACTAGCCCAATGGTGCAGAGAGGAGGGGGGAAAGGAATATTACCAGACACTCACCATTCATCCTGTATGCCTGGCTGCCTATTGAAAAAAGGAGGCAGAAGAATCTCAGAAAAAAAGTGTGTTGGTTGCAGACAATTTCCAACCATGCTTTGAAGGTACAGATGCCATGAAAGCCGATCTAGACAGACTGATCAAAGAAATGTTAGAGAGGAGAGATGTTTTCTCCCTAGGAGATTGGGTCCTAGGGCTGGCTAAAGGGGTCCAACATAAGATTCATCTTACTGATTAAAAACCCTTTCGAGAAAGGTCACGAAGATTGGCCCCTGCGGATTTGTATGATGTAAGAAGTCATCTGAAAGGTCTACTGGAGAATGATGTCATTGAAAAATCAGAAAGTCCCTATGCCTCTCCAATAGTGGTGGCTCGTAAGAAGAATGGTGATATCCGGATGTGCGTGGACTATCGAACTCTTAATAAGCGAACAGTGCCAGACCAGTACACAGTGGCTAAAGTTGATGAGGCACTTGACTGTCTGCAAGGAAGCAAATGGTTCTCTGTGCTAGACCTCAGGAGTGGGTACTACCAGATTCTGATGAGTCCGGAAGATGCTGAGAAGACAGCCTTCATCTGCCCTGAAGGGTTCTTTCAGTTCAAGAGAATGCCACAGGGGTAAAAGGTGCCCCAGACACCTTTCAGAGGCGCATGGATGAGACAGTGGGAGACATGAATTTTCGTGAAGTAATCGTGTATCTGGATGACTTGATCATTTTTGGGAGGAGTCTACAAGAACATAATGAGAGATTGCTCAAAGTACTTGACCGATTGAAGAGTAAAGGGCTAAAGCTATCTTTAGAAAAGTGTCGACTATGCCAGAAGCAAGTCAAGTATGTTGGGCACATTGTCAGCAGAGAAGGGATCTCCACTGACCCAGCCAAAGTAGAAGCTGTGGCAGAGTGGCCACGGCCCACAAAACTAAAGGAACTGAGGTCTTTTCTGGCGTTCTGTGGGTACTACAGAAGATTTGTTCCAGGATATTCTAAATTAGCCAAGCCTTTGACAGAATTAACCAAAGGTTACCCACCAGTGAAGGGGTGGATGACCCAGCAAGAAAATAAACACTTTCTCCGTGTTAATGACCTATTTGGGGAAAGATGGACAGAAGAGTGTGAAACTGCATTCAAGAAGTTGAAGGAGGGCCTTACCCAGTCTCCAGTGCTCGCCTATGCAAACCCTGACCTTCCATATATTCTTCATGTAGATGCATCATTTGCTGGACTCGGAGGAGTACTTTACCAAGAACAAGAAGGCCAGATGAGGCCTGTGCACTATGTTAGCTGAGGCCTATCACCCAGTGAAAAGAATTACCCTGTGCACAAGCTGGAATTCTTGGCATTAAAATGGGCCATTGTCGACCGTCTGCATGATTATTTGTATGGTGCTACATTTGAAGTCCATACTAACAACAATCCGTTGACATACATCCAGACTACAGCAAAGTTGGATGCCACAGGACATCGATGGCTGGCAGCTTTGGCTGTATATGACTTCACGCTGAAGTACCGACCTGGCAAAGGAAACATTGATGCTGATGCTTTGTCCAGGTTGGCAGGAAGACATGCTGAATCACCTGAAGAAGAGTGGGTTGAAGTGCCTGCTCCAGAAGTAAGAAGTATGTGCCATGAAGGAAGAGTGGTGGTGCCGACTGTGAGATAATGTGTCACTGCATTGGGAGTTTCAGAAGCGGCACTGCCCAAACATTATTGCTGGCTGAGTCAGTTTGAACTGGGTGATCTGCAGAGGATCAGTAGGAAAAAGCTAGAAAGTGATCAGCTAGAAGATCTGTCCCTAGGAGCGGTCTATTGGATGATAAAGAACCATGAGAGGTTGGGGCCAAAGGCCCTTAAAACAGACGAAGCCATCTTACTGCACAGGCAAAGAGAATTTCTGATGTTCAGAGGAGGCCTCCTTTATAGGGAATCTACCCGCAGAGATGGTAGAGTAAGAAGACAGTTGGTTCTGCCAAAGAAACATCGTGATTCTGTACTGAATGTCCTACATGACCAACATGGGCACTTAGGTGTTGAGAAAACAAGCTGGTTGATTGCTGATCGGTTCTATTGGCCAAGGATGGAGGCTGATATTGAAAAATATTGCAGAAATTGTGGGACTTGCATTCTGCGTAAAACACTGCCCGAGAGAGCTGCACCATTGAAAAAAAATTCAAGTGATGGACCACCAGAGCTGGTGTGTATTGATTTCCTTTCTGTAGAGCCAGATGAAAGCAACACAGCACATATTCTGGTCGTGACAGATCATTTTACTCGGTACGCCCAGGCCTACCCAGCCCTACCCAGCCAAAGATCAAAGAGCCACAACTGTTGCCAAGATTCTATGGGAGAAATTCTTTGTGCACTATGGACTTCCTGCCCAGATTCATTCTGATCAAGGAAGAGATTTTGAGAGTCGGCTGATAAAAGAGATCTGCGAATTGTGCGGGATACAGAAGTCGAGGACGACACCATTCCATCCACAAGGGGACCCACAGCCAGAGCGATTCAATCGAACCCTTCTCAACATGATGGGCACTCTGGGCCCTGCCAGGAAGGCACACTGGAGTAGGCACATCAGTCAGTTAGTACATGCATATAACTGCACAAAAAATGAGTCAACTGGATACTCACCATACCTCCTTGTGTTTGGAAGAGAAGCCCGACTGCCTGTAGACATTTGTTTTGGAATAATGGAGGTTTACCACTCGGGGGAGACACATTTACAGTATGTGCAGAGACTGCGAGAAGAACTGAGACATGCTCACAAGTTGGCTCAAGAAACTTCTACTAAGTCTGGTTTGAGAAACAAGGCTCGATATGACAGTCGAGTGAAAGAAAATGTACTGCGGATAGGAGACAGAGTAGTGCTCCGCTACCTGGGAATACCAGGAAAGCATAAATTGGCAAATCGATGGAGAGAAGAACCCTATGAAGTGGTGGCCAAAATGTCTGGGGCACCTGTTTACCGTGTAAGGCCTGAAGGACAAACAGGGCCCATAATGACTTATCACCGTCAACACCTATTACCGATTGAGAAAGATGTGAGGTACAAGACCAAGCAAGCTGTTGAGACCACCTCTACAAGGAGAGAGGAAACTAGAGATTATAAAGAGACAGAATGCAGTGAGGATGAATGGGGGTATGATCCTCCCACTACGGAAAATGAGACTGTCATTCAAAGTCATGAGGTTACTAGACCCCACAGGTCTACTGAGAGAGCTTCTCTAGGAAGAGACACAAAAGTGTCAAGTGGACAATGCACAGGTCACAGAAATTGGCAATATAATTGAGACAAAACCAACCAATGAAAGAAATTAATAGTCCTATCTTTTGTGAAGGGACCAAAATCAATATAAATAACAGGCTGGAGGTGCGCCACTAAGCTAGAGTTACAGTAGTTTTTCTAGAGATTATTAGTGTAGACCACTAGTGGGTACTACACTAAAAAAGAGCTTAGTGTGTGGCGCACTCTTTTGAAATGATTATAAATTAATAAAATTTAACTTTTATTGTATTTTTTAAAATAAAACTCTATAGCCAGGCAGATATATATATTTGATAGCCTGAGAGTAAACACCTATAGGATTGTTGCCCTAAATTATTATTGAAGGAAGGTAATTACCATTTCCGCTATGATTAGAGCAAGTAAAATTGTATGTCAAGCTTAGTGATATATTACTGTAAATATTTTATACTGTAACGGTAATCAATATCACCCTTTACCAAAACTATATTAGTTTGTAATCACGGACGTAGCTCAGAAACTTAGCCACTTTTAAAAATGTACAGTTACTGTTAGAGTAAGGAGATGTTAAACGCTATATTGTTGTAATAATCAATGCAAATCAGAATAGGTGTGGGTTCATAAGTTACCTCAAAGGGAACCCCTGTTCTTGGCAGCTCCTCGTCTTTAGGTTGCAAAAGAAAACAATATGGATGTGTATTGTAACATATGTACACTTAGTCTGCCAGTCTATTATTCAGACTGCAGTGACTGTGCAAATGTAATTTGATACGTTTTTTAGTATCCACAGTGACAGGATACAATTGTGGCCAAAAAGGCCATTCATGCAAGAGAGCAGATAATATTGATACTGTCTCCAAATCTATAATAGAAATTTGTTAATCATATGTAACAGAACGTATTATTTACAACCAGAATGTGTAACACCTGTTTTCAGATACTATATAACAATAAAGATCACGTATAGATGGCAAGAACGTCGTGAGGAAAACTCCACCTAACAGGGCATATGTGCTAGCTATGAACATACAGTAGGAGCAGTGTCATACAAAGAAAGGGGAATATGATAGTACTCCAATGTGCAATATCAATAATTGATTTCCTGTCAATTGAAATCTGCACCGTGATAGTCGTTTACAAGTTGTTTCTGATGTTGAGACGATTATTGCGTTAGACACATCTGAATTTTCAGAAACATTTGATGTATTAATTATGCTCCTATCTCTATTATTGGTGAATGATTGAATTGTCATTCACAATGATATCCATATAACCATGTGTGGCAATTCTCTGTTTGATATGAGACAGTTCTAAGTAATGTCTTACTTTAATGGAGTCCAAGAATTCCAAACATCAATAGGTATGATAACTAAAAGATAAAGAGTCCCAGGAGTGTGTTAACGGGTTCCCTTTCTACTGTTGTTCCATGTGCCTAGGTGTACCTGGGCAGTGAATGGTACAATGAGAGCGGGGAAAAAAACGTTAACCTGGAGACTGAAAGGACAGAGTAGTGCGAGCCACTTCTACTGTCCACGCTCTGCATCCCCCCTCCCCTTATGTGGGAACACATTGCAGGGGGAGTCCGTAGATATGGAGCAGTGGATGAGAGGGCAGCTCTGAAATACCTGTTAGCTTCCCTGTCATGCGTGTCTTTCTAAGCGCAGTCCAGGCTGAATCAGCGTGTGGGAAGCCACTGTAGAGGCAGAATGTCAAGTCGGGTAGGATTCCCGTGCCTAGGTAGACACTACACGTCCTGAGCGCTATCCGAGGACGTGTAGTGTCACAAGCTCCATGTGAAACGTACGTCATCATCAGCGGGACCAGGACGTACAGGAAACACGGAGGCACGGGAATTCTACCCGACCCGGCGTCCAGTCCCCGCAGCGTCTTCTCACACGCTGACGTAGCTTTGACAGCGCTCAGGACGTGCATCATCTACGAAGGCATGGGAATTCCACCCCACTCGGCGTCCCTCGGATAGCGCTCAGGACGTGTAGTGTCTACCTAGGCACGGGAATCCTACCCGACTTGACATTCTGCCTCTACAGTGGCTTCCCACACGCTGATTCAGCCTGGACTGCGCTTAGAAAGACACGCATGACAGGGAAGCTAACAGGTATTTCAGAGCCGCCCTCTCATCCACTGCTCCATATCTACGGACTCCCCCTGCAATGTGTTCCCACAACAGGGGAGGGGGGATGTAGAGCGTGGACAGTAGAAGTAGCTCGCACTACTCTGTCCTTTCAGTCTCCAGGTTAACGTTTTTTTCCCAGCTCTCATTGTACCATTCACTGCCCAGGTACACCTAGGCACATGGAACAACAGTAGAAAGGGAAACCGTTAACACACTCCTGGGACTCTTTATCTTTTAGTTATCATACCTATTGATGTTTGGAATTCTTGGACTCCATTAAAGTAAGACATTACTTAGAACTGTCTCATATCAAACAGAGAATTGCCACACATGGTTATATGGATATCATTGTGAATGACAATTCAATCATTCACCAATAATAGAGATAGGAGCATAATTAATACATCAAATGTTTCTGAAAATTCAGATGTGTCTAACGCAATAATCGTCTCAACTTTAGAAACAACTTGTAAACGACTATCACGGTGCAGATTTCAATTGACAGGAAATCAATTATTGATATTGCACATTGGAGTACTATCATATTCCCCTTTCTTTGTATGACACTGCTCCTACTGTATGTTCATAGCTAGCACATATGCCCTGTTAGGTGGAGTTTTCCTCACGACGTTCTTGCCATCTATACGTGATCTTTATTGTTATATAGTATCTGAAAACAGGTGTTACACATTCTGGTTGTAAATAATACGTTCTGTTACATATGATTAACACATTTCTATTATAGATTTGGAGACAGTATCAATATTATCTGCTCTCTTGCATGAATGGCCTTTTTGGCCACAATTGTATCCTGTCACTGTGGATACTAAAAAACGTATCAAATTACATTTGCACAGTCACTGCAGTCTGAATAATAGACTGGCAGACTAAGTGTACATATGTTACAATACACATCCATATTGTTTTCTTTTGCAACCTAAAGACGAGGAGCTGCCAAGAACAGGGGTTCCCTTTGAGGTAATTTATGAACCCACACCTATTCTGATTTGCATTGATTATTACAACAATATAGCGTTTAACATCTCCTTACTCTAACATTTTAAAAAGTGGCTAAGTTTCTGAGCTACGTCCGTGATTACAAACTAATATAGTTTTGGTAAAGGGTGATATTGATTACCGTTACAGTATAAAATATTTACAGTAATATATCACTAAGCTTGACATACAATTTTACTTGCTCTAATCATAGCGGAAATGGTAATTACCTTCCTTCAATAGTAATTTAGGGCAACAATCCTATAGGTGTTTACTCTCAGGCTATCAAATATATATATCTGCCTGGCTATAGAGTTTTATTTTAAAAAATACAATAAAAGTTAAATTTTATTAATTTATAATCATTTCAAAAGAGTGCGCCACACACTAAGCTCTTTTTTAGTGTAGTACCCACTAGTGGTCTACACTAATAATCTCTAGAAAAACTACTGAGAGAGCTACAGTAGAGCCAAGAGGAGAACAGGTGTGCAGGTTGGAGGAGTTCGTACCTGAAGTAACAGTGGAAGTTAGAGAACCTGAGGGACAGGCTCAGGACCAACCAGAAGAGAGAGATGTTGGGGGTGAGGCTGAACAACCAGAAAGGGTGTCAGAGGGAGATGAGGGAGCACTTCCAGCTATTAGCCGACCCAGACGCACCACTAGGGCCCCTATGATATTTACTTATGATGAGTTAGGAAAAGCTACTGAAGTGCCCAGGGTGGTTCACGCTCACTGGGTCTACCCTTGGCCTTATTTGGGGCCCACCCCTCTCATCGAAGGAGCTTGTCAGGGTATGTGTGGATGTGTAAACAGTAGAGATGAGCGCCTGAAATTTTTCGGGTTTTGTGTTTTGGTTTTGGGTTCGGTTCCGCGGCCGTGTTTTGGGTTCGAACGCGTTTTGGCAAAACCTCACCGAATTTTTTTTGTCGGATTCGGGTGTGTTTTGGATTCGGGTGTTTTTTTCAAAAAACACTAAAAAAACAGCTTAAATCATAGAATTTGGGGGTCATTTTGATCCCAAAGTATTATTAACCTCAAAAACCATAATTTACACTCATTTTCAGTCTATTCTGAATACCTCACACCTCACAATATTATTTTTAGTCCTAAAATTTGCACCGAGGTCGCTGTGTGAGTAAGATAAGCGACCCTAGTGGCCGACACAAACACCGGGCCCATCTAGGAGTGGCACTGCAGTGTCACGCAGGATGTCCCTTCCAAAAAACCCTCCCCAAACAGCACATGACGCAAAGAAAAAAAGAGGCGCAATGAGGTAGCTGTGTGAGTAAGATTAGCGACCCTAGTGGCCGACACAAACACCGGGCCCATCTAGGAGTGGCACTGCAGTGTCACGCAGGATGGCCCTTCCAAAAAACCCTCCCCAAACAGCACATGACGCAAAGAAAAAAAGAGGCGCAATGAGGTAGCTGTGTGAGTAAGATTAGCGACCCTAGTGGCCGACACAAACACCGGGCCCATCTAGGAGTGGCACTGCAGTGTCACGCAGGATGTCCCTTCCAAAAAACCCTCCCCAAACAGCACATGACGCAAAGAAAAAAAGAGGCGCAATGAGGTAGCTGACTGTGTGAGTAAGATTAGCGACCCTAGTGGCCGACACAAACACCGGGCCCATTTAGGAGTGGCACTGCAGTGTCACGCAGGATGTCCCTTCCAAAAAACCCTCCCCAATCAGCACATGATGCAAAGAAAAAGAAAAGAAAAAAGAGGTGCAAGATGGAATTGTCCTTGGGCCCTCCCACCCACACTTATGTTGTATAAACAAAACAGGACATGCACACTTTAACCAACCCATCATTTCAGTGACAGGGTCTGCCACACGACTGTGACTGATATGACGGGTTGGTTTGGACCCCCCCCAAAAAAGAAGCAATTAATCTCTCCTTGCACAAACTGGCTCTACAGAGGCAAGATGTCCACCTCATCATCACCCTCCGATATATCACCGTGTACATCCCCCTCCTCACAGATTATCAATTCGTCCCCACTGGAATCCACCATCTCAGCTCCCTGTGTACTTTGTGGAGGCAATTGCTGCTGGTCAATGTCTCCGCGGAGGAATTGATTATAATTCATTTTAATGAACATCATCTTCTCCACATTTTCTGGATGTAACCTCGTACGCCGATTGCTGACAAGGTGAGCGGCGGCACTAAACACTCTTTCGGAGTACACACTTGTGGGAGGGCAACTTAGGTAGAATAAAGCCAGTTTGTGCAAGGGCCTCCAAATTGCCTCTTTTTCCTGCCAGTATAAGTACGGACTGTGTGACGTGCCTACTTGGATGCGGTCACTCATATAATCCTCCACCATTCTATCAATGTTGAGTGAATCATATGCAGTGACAGTAGACGACATGTCCGTAATCGTTGTCAGGTCCTTCAGTCCGGACCAGATGTCAGCATCAGCAGTCGCTCCAGACTGCCCTGCATCACCGCCAGCGGGTGGGCTCGGAATTCTGAGCCTTTTCCTTGCACCCCCAGTTGCGGGAGAATGTGAAGGAGGAGATGTTGACAGGTCGCGTTCCGCTTGACTTGACAATTTTGTCACCAGCAGGTCTTTCAACCCCAGCAGACTTGTGTCTGCCGGAAAGAGAGATCCAAGGTAGGCTTTAAATCTAGGATCGAGCACGGTGGCCAAAATGTAGTGCTCTGATTTCAACAGATTGACCACCCGTGAATCCTTGTTAAGCGAATTAAGGGCTCCATCCACAAGTCCCACATGCCTAGCGGAATCGCTCCGTGTTAGCTCCTCCTTCAATGTCTCCAGCTTCTTCTGCAAAAGCCTGATGAGGGGAATGACCTGACTCAGGCTGGCAGTGTCTGAACTGACTTCACGTGTGGCAAGTTCAAAGGGCATCAGAACCTTGCACAACGTTGAAATCATTCTCCACTGCGCTTGAGACAGGTGCATTCCACCTACTATATCGTGCTCAATTGTATAGGCTTGAATGGCCTTTTGCTGCTCCTCCAACCTCTGAAGCATATAGAGGGTTGAATTCCACCTCGTTACCACTTCTTGCTTCAGATGATGGCAGGGCAGGTTCAGTAGTTTTTGGTGGTGCTCCAGTCTTCTGTACGTGGTGCCTGTACGCCGAAAGTGTCCCGCAATTCTTCTGGCCACCGACAGCATCTCTTGCACGCCCCTGTCGTTTTTTAAAAAATTCTGCACCACCAAATTCAAGGTATGTGCAAAACATGGGACGTGCTGGAATTTGCCCATATTTAATGCACACACAATATTGCTGGCGTTGTCCGATGCCACAAATCCACAGGAGAGTCCAATTGGGGTAAGCCATTCCGCGATGATCTTCCTCAGTTGCCGTAAGAGGTTTTCAGCTGTGTGCGTATTCTGGAAAGCGGTGATACAAAGCGTAGCCTGCCTAGGAAAGAGTTGGCGTTTGCGAGATGCTGCTACTGGTGCCGCCGCTGCTGTTCTTGCGGCGGGAGTCCATACATCTACCCAGTGGGCTGTCACAGTCATATAGTCCTGACCCTGCCCTGCTCCACTTGTCCACATGTCCGTGGTTAAGTGGACATTGGGTACAACTGCATTTTTTAGGACACTGGTGAGTCTTTTTCTGACGTCCGTGTACATTCTCGGTATCGCCTGCCTAGAGAAGTGGAACCTAGATGGTATTTGGTAACGGGGGCACACTGCCTCAATAAATTGTCTAGTTCCCTGTGAACTAACGGCGGATACCGGACGCACGTCTAACACCAACATAGTTGTCAAGGCCTCAGTTATCCGCTTTGCAGCAGGATGACTGCTGTGATATTTCATCTTCCTCGCAAAGGACTGTTGGACAGTCAATTGCTTACTGGAAGTAGTACAAGTGGGCTTACGACTTCCCCTCTGGGATGACCATCGACTCCCAGCAGCAACAACAGCAGCGCCAGCAGCAGTAGGCGTTACACGCAAGGATGCATCGGAGGAATCCCAGGCAGGAGAGGACTCGTCAGAATTGCCAGTGACATGGCCTGCAGGACTATTGGCATTCCTGGGGAAGGAGGAAATTGACACTGAGGGAGTTGGTGGGGTGGTTTGCGTGAGCTTGGTTACAAGAGGAAGGGATTTACTGGTCAGTGGACTGCTTCCGATGTCGCCCAAAGTTTATGAACTTGTCACTGACTTATTATGAATGCGCTGCAGGTGACATATAAGGGAGGATGTTCCGAGGTGGTTAACGTCCTTACCCCTACTTATTACAGCTTGACAAAGGCAACACACGGCTTGACACCTGTTGTCCGCTTTTCTGTTGAAATACCTCCACACTGAAGAGCTGATTTTTTTGGTATTTTCACCAGGCATGTCAACGGCCATATTCCTCCCACGGACAACAGGTGTCTCCCCGGGTGCCTGACTTAAACAAACCACCTCACCATCAGAATCCTCCTGGTCAATTTCCTCCCCAGCGCCAGCAACACCCATATCCTCCTCATCCTGGTGTACTTCAACATCTTCATCTTCAATCTGACTATCAGGAACTGGACTGCGGGTGCTCCTTCCAGCACTTGCAGGGGGCGTGCAAATGGTGGAAGGCGCATGCTCTTCACGTCCAGTGTTGGGAAGGTCAGGCATCGCAACCGACACAATTGGACTCTCCTTGTGGATTTGGGATTTCGAAGAACGCACAGTTCTTTGCGGTGCTTTTGCCAGCTTGAGTCTTTTCAGTTTTCTAGCGAGAGGCTGAGTGCTTCCATCCTCATGTGAAGCTGAACCACTAGCCATGAACATAGGCCAGGGCCTCAGCCGTTCCTTGCCACTCCGTGTGGTAAATGGCATATTGGCAAGTTTACGCTTCTCCTCCGACAATTTTATTTTAGGTTTTGGAGTCCTTTTTTTACTGATATTTGGTGTTTTGGATTTGACATGCTCTATACTATGACATTGGGCATCGGCCTTGGCAGACGACGTTGCTGGCATTTCATCGTCTCGGCCATGACTAGTGGCAGCAGCTTCAGCACGAGGTGGAAGTGGATCTTGATCTTTCCCTAATTTTGGAACCTCAACATTTTTGTTCTCCATATTTTAATAGGCACAACTAAAAGGCACCTCAGGTAAACAATGGAGATGGATACTAGTATACAATTATGGACTGCCTGCCGAGTGCAGACACAGAGGTAGCCACAGCCGTGAACTACCGTACTGTACTGTGTCTGCTGCTAATATAGACTGGTTGATAAAGAGATGTCTATGTAACTATGTATGTATAAAGAAGAAAGAAAAAAAAACCACGGTTAGGTGGTATACAATTATGGACGGACTGCCTGCCGAGTGCAGACACAGAGGTAGCCACAGCCGTGAACTACCGTACTGTACTGTGTCTGCTGCTAATAATATAGACTGGTTGATAAAGAGATGTCGTAGTAGTATGTATGTATAAAGAAGAAAGAAAAAAAAACCACGGTTAGGTGGTATACAATTATGGACGGACTGCCTGCCGAGTGCAGACACAGAGGTAGCCACAGCCGTGAACTACCGTACTGTACTGTGTCTGCTGCTAATATAGACTGGTTGATAAAGAGATGTCTATGTAACTATGTATGTATAAAGAAGAAAGAAAAAAAAAACCACGGTTAGGTGGTATACAATTATGGACGGACTGCCTGCCGAGTGCAGACACAGAGGTAGCCACAGCCGTGAACTACCGTACTGTACTGTGTCTGCTGCTAATATAGACTGGTTGATAAAGAGATGTCTATGTAACTATGTATGTATAAAGAAGAAAGAAAAAAAAACCACGGTTAGGTGGTATACAATTATGGACGGACTGCCTGCCGAGTGCAGACACAGAGGTAGCCACAGCCGTGAACTACCGTACTGTACTGTGTCTGCTGCTAATATAGACTGGTTGATAAAGAGATGTCTATGTAACTATGTATGTATAAAGAAGAAAGAAAAAAAAAACACGGTTAGGTGGTATACAATTATGGACGGACTGCCTGCCGAGTGCAGACACAGAGGTAGCCACAGCCGTGAACTACCGTACTGTACTGTGTCTGCTGCTAATATAGACTGGTTGATAAAGAGATGTCTATGTAACTATGTATGTATAAAGAAGAAAGAAAAAAAAACCACGGTTAGGTGGTATACAATTATGGACGGACTGCCTGCCGAGTGCAGACACAGAGGTAGCCACAGCCGTGAACTACCGTACTGTACTGTGTCTGCTGCTAATATAGACTGGTTGATAAAGAGATGTCGTAGTAGTATGTATGTATAAAGAAGAAAAAAAAACCACGGTTAGGTGGTATACAATTATGGACGGACTGCCTGCCGAGTGCAGACACAGAGGTAGCCACAGCCGTGAACTACCGTACTGTGTCTGCTGCGACCGGATGATAAATGATATAAAAAATATATATATATCACTACTGCAGCCGAACAGGTATATATTATATATTATATAATGACGGACCTGCTGGACACTGTCTGTCAGCAGAATGAGTTTTATTTTTATAGAATAAAAAAAAAAACAACACACAAGTGAAGTCACACGACGAGTGTTTAACTTTTTCAGGCAATCACAATATAAGTATACTACTAACTATACTGGTGGTCAGTGTGGTCAGGTCACTGGTCAGTCACACTGGCAGTGGCACTCCTGCAGCAAAAGTGTGCACTGTTTAATTTTAATATAATATTATGTACTCCTGGCTCCTGCTATAACCTATAACTGGCACTGCAGTGCTCCCCAGTCTCCCCCACAATTATAAGCTGTGTGAGCTGAGCAGTCAGACAGATATATAATATATATAGATGATGCAGCACACTGGGCTGAGCCTGAGCAGTGCACACAGATATGGTATGTGACTGAGTCACTGTGTGTATCGCTTTTTTCAGGCAGAGAACGGATATATTAAATAAACTGCACTGTCTGGTGGTCACTCACTAGTAAACTCTCTGCACTCTCTACACTTCAACAGTACTCCTCCTAGTCCTAAGCTCCAGTAAATCTCTCTCTCTTATTATCTAAATGGAGAGGACGCCAGCCACGTCCTCTCCCTATCAATCTCAATGCACGTGTGAAAATGGCGGCGACGCGCGGCTCCTTATATAGAATCCGAGTCTCGCGAGAATCCGACAGCGTCATGATGACGTTCGGGCGCGCTCGGGTTAACCGAGCAAGGCGGGAGGATCCGAGTCTGCTCGGACCCGTGAAAAAAACCATGAAGTTCGGGCGGGTTCGGATTCAGAGAAACCGAACCCGCTCATCTCTAGTAAACAGACAGAAAGGCTTAACACATATTCCTTTTCAGGGTGTGGAACAGGCTCATCACGTTGTCAGCAGATCGCCAGTCCTACAGGGGGAGTATGTAGTGCCCAGCGCTTATGACAGGCAGCAAATGTGAAATTGGACACTGGCCATTTTGTGTTTAGAGACTACATCTCCCAGACAGGCTTGGGTTTCAGAGGATATACAGAGAGACATGCAGAGGCTGTCGGGGGGTGGGGAAACAGGGCATGGGGAGGGGGGAGTGGAGAATGGAATGCTTTTGTCCAGGGGAGTGGAGGAGGAGATGGGCCAAGAGAGAGAAGTAACCATGTCTTGGATATAGCTAAGATGCAGCTGACAATGACTGGAGAATACTGGGGAAGAAGTCAACGTGACTGTACAGAAAGAGCCCTACTGAAAGGGGGGACCCCAGTCTGATGAAGTTAAGTGGCCTACAGAGGATAATGCATTTCAAACCTTCCTTTTTGACCACTGGAGAGGAGAGAGTTTGCAGAGGGACACACTTTGGAGGAATGTGAGATAAGTAATAGTTTACAGTGTTATGTTTCTTGGTAAAGACTGATAAATAGTAGCTAACAAAGAGTGTGATTTCACCAAGAATCAGTTTGTGGAACTACAAGTACCAGCGTTGCTGAAAATGTCAATCGGAACCTTTTAAAGTACAGTTTCCTTCAAGCAATAGCATGCAGAAGATAATGAACTCTGAAATAACTGTGCACTATAGTGGGGGATGTATTGTCTAATGCTGTGTGTGGTATGTGTGAAATTCCTTGTGATACTGCTGTTTTAAGTTGTCATTACCCAGTCAGTGATTGCAAAGGCCAGGGTGTTATCTGTATACAAAAGGAAAGTTCAGGAAGGGACAGACAGGAGAAAGCAGATTCATGTGTTATGTCCATTTTTTCTTATTACTGCATTATACACCCTTTAGATATGTGTGTACATTACTGACCAATATGTTTCTATGCCTATTTAGTATATGTCCTTTTTTATTGATCTACTATAGTACCTTGTATATAAATGCATAAAAAGCATTCCAGACCCTTTAATAAATGTGCCAGGGTGGCTTTTGCAACATATCCGTGTGATATATTCTTGTAGTGGGGGCGGTCTAAGCACGTGGTGGGCAGGGGATTTCCCGAGTCTCCCTCTGGTGTTCCCAAAATTGAACACTTCCCAGAAGAGCACGTCACGTCAAGATTCGGGTGGAGGCACTAATACCAAGAGAAGTACAAGGTGAGAAGCATTGCAAAGCGGGAAGAGTTTAATACACACCATTACCCAGAAAACCCAGGTAAAGGGGTGTTACACATGTCTTTTTTTTATTATTATTCCCTTTTCTTTATTTCACCTTTATACTGTTTTAATTATTCATTTGATAATTCAGCTTCCAGTATGCGGAGTGTATATATCTTTTATTACAATATATAGTACTTCATGAGCCGATGAAGTGGTCACTTAAACATAGTACTTATTACTATGCTACTTTGCACCCCTCCCATGCTTTCCCAATGCTATGTAATCTAAGCCTATGTATTTCTAGCTCTGTTTAGTGGCCCGTGAGCTCCTAATAATTGGATTACTTCTATCAATGGGGTCACAAGGGGTGTGTAGCCCGCACCCAGGTATCAGTGACAGGAGCTGGGTGCTGCACTGTAACATTACCTGTCACCCTGTAGAAGCCAGCACTGCAAGCATGACAATCTCTGGGGGCAGCCTGCATCTCCAAGACCCCCGGAGTGATGAAAACGGGGATTGGGATGCTTAATCACCCCCCCCCACCCCCCTCTCCTGCAAAGCAACGCCTTTGCAGCAGCAGATGCACCAGGTTCAGTTTAGGTGAGTTATGTCACTGACTGCTATAGCTCAGTTGGTGACTAACTCTTAGGCAAGGTTATTACAATACTTCCCAAGCTGTTATTTAGATGACTTAGTATTAATAATATATCTCTTATTGGGGGTAATTCAGAGTTGATCGCAGCAGCAAATTTGTTAGCAGTTGGGCAAAATCATGGCCCTCATTCTGAGTTGTTCGCTTGCTAGCTGCTTTTAGCAGAATTGCACACGCTAGGCCGCCGCCGTCTGGTAGTGTATCTTAGCTTAGCAGAATTGCGAACGAAAGATTAGCAGAATTGCTACTAAATATTTTCTTGCAGTTTCTGAGTAGCTCCAGACCTACTCTAGATTGCGATCAGCTCGGTCTTGGCTGCTTTATTTTTACACTGCAATTTAGATTTCAGTTTGAACACACCCCACCCAAATCTAACTCTCTCGGCACATGTTATATCTGTTCCCCTGCAGTGCATATGGGGCCTAATTCAGACCTGGTCGCATGCAGGCCATTTTTTGCACTGCTGCGACCATGTAATCGCCGCCTACAGGGGAGGGGGTTAGGGCTGTGATAGCTTGTGCAAAGAACTGCGCAAACAAAACGTTTGTGCAGTCTCTGCACAGCTCAGGACTTACTCACCCGATGCGATAATCCGGCTTGGAGCTGACGTCAGGATCCCTCCCTGCAAACGACCGGGCACGCCTGCGTTCGTCTGGACACTCCCAGGAAATGGTGAGTATCCGCCCAGGTCCGCCTTCTGTCTGTCAATCTTCTTGCAATCGACGGTGCAATAATTTTCTTCGTATAAGCCATCGCTGTCCAGCGACCTCTGTCGCTGGGCAACGATGCGCCTGCGTACTGCGGGTCACACGCATGCGCAGTTCAGACCCGATCACAAGGCTGCAAAAAACTGCAGCGTGCGATCGGGTCTGAATTAGGCCCTCGGTTTTGCCCAACTGCTAACAAATTTGCTCCTCTGATCAACTCTGAATTATGCCCATTGTGCATTACTGGCTTTGTTCTGTTGCCCATGAGCCTCAGAGTGATCTGATTATTGCTCTAGCTCACTTGGGGGGTCATTCAGACCTGATCGCACGCTAGGTTTTTTTGCTGCATTGCAATCAGGTCAGAACTGCGCATGCGTATGCACCAGGTACAAAGCAAATTGTTGGTGAGCGATGGATTTAACAAAGAATCCTTTTGCACAGCCGATCGCAAGGAGATTGATAGGAAGAAGGAGTTTGTGGGTGGCAACTGACTGTTTTCTGGGAGTGTTTGGAAAAATGCAGGCGTGTCCAAGCGGGTGTCTGACGTCAATTCCGGGCCCAAACTGGCTGAAGTGATCGCAGCGGCTGAGTAAGTTCTGAGCTACTCAGAAACTGCACAAAACTTTTTTGTACTGCTCGGCTGTACATGCGTTCGCACACTTGCAAAGCTAAAATACACTCCCCTGTAGGCGGCGAATATCTGATTGCAGCACTGCAAAAAGTAGCTAGCGAGCGATCAGGTCTGAATTAGGCCCTTGGTGCACAAATTGTGTACGCTTTCTATTCTTGATAGTCTCTCATTGATGTGGTGACTTGAACACAATACTTATTGTTATGTTACTTTGTTCCCCTCCTCGGTTTTTACAATTCTGTATAATCTGAGCCTGTGTATTTTTAGTTCTGTTTCATTGCCCATAAGTTCCATAATAATTTTCCTACAGTATGTATTTTGTACCGATGTATATACTTCAATAAAAATTGGGAAAAAAAGTCAGTCACATCCACTGTAAAACCACTACCATGTTATTGATGCCAATATTTGGGATTGGGATTATTGCATCCCTATTCACTTTAGCAGTAGACATCAGGAATTAATCAGAATTTCCAAGGACTTCTATTCCAGATGGAAAAGGTGAGTGACTGTCTAAATAGGGATTGGGATATAATACTCTTTCTGTTACAGTTCATACTATGCTACTATCCATCTACACCTCTCCTAGGTGTCTGGAGAACACCAACCATCATCTATTCTACAATCAAGATGTACAAACTCCACAATGCTATGCAACTACCATCAAGTAACATTGTGAGATTACTCAACGCATTTCCCTATGTTTGATTGGTGAGCGCATTTTCAGATTTTCTTCTTATGGAATAATTTTAACATACTGTACACTATTAAACACCATTTCTCTTCTAGGGACAACTATCCACTACTGTAGAATATTATCCTATAGTTTGGAGAGGGGAGGTAATATGGCCAGCAGGTCAGCCTGTGTTCTCTAACCCTTGTCAGGAATCTTTAACTAATAACATTGCTCTTCAACCCTTGTAGGGAATCCATGACTATTTACAGTGCTCATCAACCCTTTTTGGAAATCCCTAAGTACTAACATTACTCTTCAACCTTTATTAGGAATCAATGACTATTAACAGTGCTCTTCAACACTTTTCAGGAGTCCTTTTTATTAAAATTATATTCTTTTCTGGTTAAAAATGTGTAACCACTAATAATGTTTGTCTATGCAAAAAATCAACAACAACCAACAGCCCATTATGAAAAAGAAAAGTGGTGCAAGATAGAACTGTCCTTTGGCCCACCACTTTCATGTTGTATATTAAAAAGGATATGCACAGTTTAACAAACCAAGCACTTCAGCTTTTGTGGCTGAAGTGTTTTGTTTGTTTGAACCCCCACAAAACAAGTTTTGGAAGGACTTCCACCAATCTCCTATATAATAGCCCAGATCTGTGACTTTGTGCTTCATTTGCTAATGCTGGGCGGAGTCAAAACACTGGGCGGAGTTAGTCAAATGAGTCACAGATCTGGGCAAATCTATAGGAGACTTGGAGCAGGAGCAGATGGTATGGGCATGGCACAGGCAGGGGTGCATACCTCCCAACTTTCTTCAGGCAGGAGGGACACACGCACAGCCAAAAGGGGGCATGGCCACCGGTAAAGGGGGCGTGGCTTCACGGGGTGGACCCGTGATCGCGAGCCATGCCCCTGTTTTCGTCAGTGAGCTCTGTGAGCTGCTGGCATGCCCCCAGCGGCGGATTATGAGTCCGGGGGGACCAGGGCACTTGAGACAGGAACCCTATCTCATTGCTGTGCCTGCTGTGGGTTTATGGGCGTGGCCTAACTGTGCCCTCGTGGCCACGCCCCCTTATGCAAATTCTGGGATTTTTTTTTATGGGATTATAGCCCCTCAGCTAGGGGTAAATCCAGAGGGGGTGGTTGCTCCCCCCTACACACTCGCACAGGCAGAAGAAAGCAGGGAGGCTGCTGCCTCCCTGCAACACCACAGACCTGCCAACACGCAGCAGTGTGTGCTGACTGTAGGACAATGCTGCTGCTGTTACTGGCAGGACGGGGGAGCTTCAGAGCTGGGACAGAGCTACTCCAGCTGGGGGCCCCCCTAAAACTGTGAGGCCCGGGGTACGTACCCCCTGGGCCCACCCTTAATCCGTACCCCCTGATGCCCCCTCTCCCTCAGTCTCCACCAAATAGACGCTGTGTGCATGCTAAGCAGAACAGCGAGTACAGGAGCTTCCCAACTGCCCCTCCACACCGCGGGTGGGACAGTGGGACAGACCCAAAAAAATGGGACTGTCCCGCGAAAATCGGGACAGTTGGGAGGTATGGAGGTGTGTGAGGGGGTATGCCATACAGACAGACGGGTACCAGCTCACTGTGTACTTGACCCCCCACATCAGCATACTCAGCAGGGTCACTTTCTGGCACATTCCACGCTTCTTAGCTGCAGTTTTGTGGGGCACCTGCCGTTGTGCAGGTTACGTACTGCCTCTGTTATCTCCAGCCCCGGCAACCCCACCGCTAGCTGCAGCGCTGCCGCCCGCAGTGAGGTGCGCCCAGCTCCTTCACACACTTTAGCCGGCGGGCAGCGCTGCAGAAGTCCACGTTGCTTGCAGGCCCCGACTCCCTCCTCCCTCCAGCTGCAGCGTCTCCTGGGGGCTAACCAGTCACTCCCAGTCTCCTTACCACAGTGCCCGGCAGCCGCGAGGTCCGCGCCGCGTGCATGCTATGACCCCCTCCTCCCTCCAGCCGCAGCGTCTCCTGGGGGCTAACCAGTCACTCCCAGTCTCCCCTTACCACAGTGCCCGGCAGCCGCGCGAGGTCCGCGGTGTGTGACTGAGGAGTGGGGGGGAGGGATGCGGACGGGCAGAGGAAGCAGGACTCCAGCCTGAGAGAGTCAACCATGCAAAGTCTCCACCAGCAGCAGATCCAAACAGGTTGGAGTGGAACAGCAGCAGCCAGCAGCAGTGACTCCGGTAAGACACATCTGTCTGTCACCACTGTTTTGTCCCTAATACCAATCTCTCCCGTGCCCTGTGTTCTGTCATGTCCCTGTCACCCCTGGCCTTGCCCTGTCACCCCTGGCCTTGCCCTGTCACCCTTATCCTGGTCCTGTTACCCCTATCCTGGCCCTGTCGCCCCTATCCTGGCCCTGTCGCCCCTATCCTGGCCCTGTCGCCCCTACCCTGGCCCTGCCGCCCCTACCCTGGCCCTGCCGCCCCTACCCTGGCCCTGCCGCCCCTATCCTGTCCCTGTCATTTCTGTCCTGGCCCCGTCACCCCTGTCCTTGCCCCGTCACCCCTGTCCTGGCCCCGTCACCCCTGTCCTGGCCCAGTCACCCCTGTTCTGACCCCGTCACCCCTGTTCTGACCCTGTCACCCCTGTCCTGGCCCTGTCACCCCTGTCCTGGCCCTGTTACTGCATACCCTCCAACTACCTTTTTGGCAGGTACAGTACCCGCAGCGCCTCCAGACCCCTCCCCAATGCACCACACCTCCGCACCTTCCCCTCCACCACATGCGACACTCCACCCCTCCCCCACACGCTGTGCCTCCAGACCCCCTACACCACCAGCGGCTCCCACTCCCCCACACCTCCACCACCCACAGCAGGTAATACTCCATATAATACAAATATTGAACCCCATATTGAAGAGCGCCCGTAGGGCGCGATGAAGCACCTAGTAATTAATGAACAGGTTGATGATGAGGGTGATGGCAGTGGAGATTGCATGTGCTAGTCTAAACTGCTGGTAGCTGATACTGAACTGCTTGTTATTATTTTACAAATTATTATAATTTTGTAAAATAAATATCATAAACTAGCTGCAAATGACATAACAGGGAGGAGGTGCCAAGATGGTTAACGTCCCTACCTCTACTAACTTTGGCCTCACAAATAGAACAGATGCTTTTAGAAATGTTGTCAGGTTTTGGGTAAAATAATTCCACACCCAAGAGGTGGCTTTTTTGGTCTTATGCCCAGGAATGATAATGGCTTTTTTTCCATCACAAGTAAGAACTGCTGCCACTGATGGATGACTTACACAAACATCCTCATAATCAGCATCCTCATTAGCATCAGATAATACACAAATATCCCCCTCATTTTGTTGCACTTGCATACTAGCAACCTTAATTTCTATGATGTCGTCATCATCACCATCTTGTAATGCTCATCCCCACATTTGCAGATGGTGCAGAAATGGTGGAAGAAGGCTTCTCTATGAGTATAAGGTAAGAAATGTCAGACTCACACATAGCAAACGTGCACACCCCTAGATTCTCCTCAGGGATTTGTGAACATAGTTGTTCTTCAGCCTAAGGGGTATATTTACTAAGGTGTGAGGTTTTTAGAAGGGCAGATGTTGCCCATAGCAACCAATCAGATTCTAGATATTATCTTCTAGACACAGCTAGATAAATGTTAAGTGGAATCTGATTGATTGCTATGAGCTCCATCTCCACTTACCAAAAACTCACACCTTAGTAAATATACTACTTAGCGATTTCTTTTCTTTTTGGGGGCACTGATTTTTCTGTTTTAAAGGTGACACCTCTACCTCTTTTCTTTAACACTGTGAAATATTTAGATTTCAGGTTCCCTTTCTCAAACGTTTTGCAACCCTGGACCAATTATAGTAGATGTTGTAGTACTATCATCACTGGCAGCAGCCACTACACTTGTACTGGGTTTCTTCTCCTGCTCTTCAATCGACTGATCCATATTGAATCACAGCACTATTTAGATAAATCACAGCACTGGATTAGATAAGCTCCTAACTGAAAGAAATATCCAAGGATATAGCATTTAAAGTGAGTGTATTTTAGAAAAAGCATGATATAGTGTTAGTTAGACTTAACTTCATCTGGGTCAGTATAGTAAAAAAAAATTTAAACACAGATTAGTATAAGAATTATAAAAAAAAAAGGTTTAACTAGATGGACATTGTCTTGTTTTCAAACCACAAAAAGGATGTTACTATGTAACAGTGGCAGCTACTGAGTGTTATTTTCAAAGTACAGTACTTAAACAACAATACACGTTTTGCTTATTTTTTAACACAGAAGTAAGTAACGGATGGGTGACACCTACTGAACATAAATAAGTACAGTGCCTGGACAACAAAACACGTGTTTTATTTATTTTTGTATAATAATAACTTTTCTAACACTGACACAGTCACAGTGCTGCAGCCCACAGTCCTTCCCTGATGACACAGAGGCTGACGATGACACTATCCCATTGCTCTTAACCACAGTTGCAGCAGCTCTTCTTAATTATTATTATTATTATTAATAATAATAATAATAATGTTCACAGTAGCCCTTAATCACACTACTGCAGCCCACAGCCCTTCACTGATGACACTGAGTTTGAGGGTGACATTGCATCCCACTGTCCTTAATCACAGTTGCTCTTTTTCATTATTAAGGTGAGACAATATTATGCTAAAGCAGCTGTCAGCCATTTTGTATAATGGCAGCCATTCTAGATGTATTTCAAGCTATTTTTTATAGGTTTATAAGTAATGCTGACATTAATATGATATATGCATGAGACCCTTAGCCCTAGCAACCTGTATAAGAAATATGCACTCCAACATATTGATAATGGTCAAGGATCAGCTCAGATGCATATATGGGTTATTAATCCTACCTACCCCTTTAAGAGTTTATTAAGTGAATTCTTGTACTTGTATAAAAATGAAACTTTTTGATAAGAAATAATAGCTTGTTTAAAATAATGACCTGATAGGGAAGAGACTCCCTATTAGCTTGTTAGGTTAAGGAATTTACACCTGCAGATTTATAATTGCTAGATAGGCATTTTTTGGCAAGTTTCCCAGATATTGGCAAGACGCCCAGAAAAATGACCTTAAGAGTTTCTGAGGGAATTTAAACAGTTTTAAATATAAAATAATCTTTGTAATTGTTGTAAGCTTTGTATTCAATAACTAGAAGCACATATAATGTTATATAATAAGTTTCAGCCCAATAAGCAGTTATGTGATTCTATGTTTCATAATTTGGTATTGATTAGAATGTTCATTGCAATAATCGATGAACATAGCCAGCTAGTACATGTAATTTCCTTAAATGAATGACATAGATGTTTCTGTGAGAAACTATTTTGTTGAAAGCAATATGAATTCTCCAGCTGCAGTCACAAGGACATCTAGTTAACTCCCAGGCTAAGATAAAACTTTAATTGCGTATGAGAACATTAAAGGGGTATGTTTTGGAATGTCCAGGTGACAATAGAAAGAAAGCTTTCAAGATTAATGTCCAGATGGCGATAAGGAAAAGGCCTTCTCATTAAATTAATGAGCAGATACTAATAAGAATATACATACAGGAATGTCATAATTGGTTTCATTAAATCATTATTTATCTTTGCACATGGTGTACTTTGGCTAACACACTGCCATATCTTTGCACATGGTGTGCTTTGATTGGCTAACACACTGTCATACCTTTATTCCTTTGTTCATTTGTGTATAAAGGCCCCTAAAATAATGAGTCAGATCAGAAATGACTTGCTGAGCTTCTACATATCTCCTGTGTGTTGTCTCATTATTTCTGGTCTCCAGCCGGCTGCTAAGTACAGAACCATTGACTGATGTTCAAGGGTATTAAACAGATGACCGAAGGGCGTTGATATACGGAGTCTATCTCCAACAGTTACGTGGGGGCTCATGTCCTGGATCACTAATGCTCCTGCCAGCAGATGACGACACGGCTGATGCTCATATACAACCACTGACAAAACCCCAGGTGAATAATCTAAAGATTGATTTTCAACTTGATTACTCTCTCAGTGTTTGTATACTATCTACCAGTCTGTTCATCTATGTACAGGTAGTTTTACGTGAGATAGAACCCGTTTGTCTGTTTAAAAAGTGCACAATCTGTTCTGTGTTATCTGATAAAGTACGTACATAAGTTTCTGTTTCAGTTTTTTTACATTTACAAATTATTTTTTTTCTCTTTCTCAAATGACATGTCAGTATTGTAAATGTTCATTATTATTATTATGGTATAATCTTAAACCTGAACCAGAATATTGTGAAGTTAAGGGAATATTGTCACAAAGTAATTTCAGTTTTGTAGGGAACCACTGTCTAAATTGTTGTACACACATTATAATATATATAGTATATTGTAATTCAGACTTAAGGGTAAGATGGACTCAATAGAAAGGGAGTTCGGGTATCATTGCCCTAAGTGCATGCTGGAGTCACTAGAGAAGGGGCTCAGGTATGATTGCCCAGGGTGTACAGGACACATCATTTTTCATACTCAAGGGGACCGTATTCCAAGAATAGTGGGGGGTATTCCAAGAATACCTGGGACAACAGAATACATGATACAGGGAGGAATTTATGAAGGATGAGGTACATATCCCTGGAGTAATTTAACAATAATCATAAGGACACACCTCAGCAGTCCAGAAGAAGTAGTCTATTATACAGGGCTCACTTGGGGAGCATTGGTGATTGATTTTCCTCCTTCATAAGGAGGAACAAGCAATGCCACAACACCAGTCATCTGTCCACAGACGGACTTAAGAAACTCTTTGGCCACAAGGATACAGGGGTTTATTCTGAGTCCCCTACTGGAGAATATACGTATGCAATTAGAGACAGATAGAAGAGACATATAACTCAGTGGTTGAGGAAGTCTTTGTGGACTAGGTAATACCAAGTTTGAATCTTTGTCCTTTGTTCAGATAATGAATACGGAAATAGCCAGACTGTTTAAACACTCTCTGGTCTATATTGTCTCTTAAATTGAGGTATCTTCACATAGAAGTAATATAAGCATTGACATTCTCAGAGTACTACGCAGTGCAAGCAACGTTTGCAGCCCATAAGGATATTGCAAGGTGACCTGATCATTCATGCAATGGGTGCAAATGGTAGTAAATCTAGGGATAAGACTCCCATGGAAGCTGTCAGTGAAAGAGAAGGAAGGAAAGCACTTAAAAGTATGTGTGATTTTTAAGAGAGCGGGTTTCCCAGAAGAAGGGATCCTAGATTCTGAACAATGGCAAATATTTAAAACTAATAACAAACACTGGATTAGTAAACAAGGTTTTTCTGACACTGTAAAAATTTGGCAAACTGTCTCAGGAAATTGAGGTTCAATACATCACCCGTATATATGAGAAACAGTGATCGCGCTGAGCCCCCAAAAAAGTGGGTCCCATGGACCCCTCACTTTTAGAAATTGGGGTCCTACCGGTCTTTTTCTGGGTCCCATCGGAATAAAGGTTCGTATTAATCTTAATCTTGTTTGGACACTACAAAAGTGTTGCAAGGTGGGGGGATGGGGTGACAGTGCTGCTGGGCTGTGTAGCATGCAGGACACCCTGCACCAGAGCTGTAACGAAACATTTTGGTGCCCTTAGGCAGAAAGTGAATTAGTGTTCCACCTCCTAGCCTGCAAAGCACAGGCGGAGCGCGCCTAAGGCGCGCTGCAAAATTTTAGGGGTGTGGCTTCATGGGGACAGGGTGTGACCACATAATAGTGCCAATTCACATTACACCACACAGTGGTGCCGCTTATACACATTGCACCAGGTAGAACCTCCTATGCACACTGCGCCAGGTATAGCACGTTATACACTTTGCGCCAGGTACAGCACGTTATACACTTTGCACCAGGTACAGCACGTTATACACTTTGGGCCAGTTAGAGCACGTTATTATACACATTGCGCCAGGCAGAGCACGTTACTATACACATTGCGCCAGGCAGAGCACGTTACTATACACATTGCGCCAGGCAGAGCACGTTACTATACACATTGCGCCAGGCAGAGCACGTTACTATACACATTGCGCCAGGCAGAGCACGTTACTATACACATTGCGCCAGGCAGAGCACGTTACTATACACATTGCGCCAGGCAGAGCACGTTATTATACACATTGCGCCAGGCAGAGCACGTTACTATACACATTGCGCCAGGCAGAGCACATTACTATACACATTGCGCCAGGCAGAGCACGTTACTATACACATTGCGCCAGGCAGAGCACGTTACTATACACATTGCGCCAGGCAGAGCACGTTACTATACACATTGCACCAGGCAGAGCACGTTACTATACACATTGCACCAGGCAGAGCACGTTACTATACACATTGCGCCAGGCAGAGCACGTTACTATTCACATTGCGCCAGGCAGAGCACGTTATTATACACATTGCGCCAGGCAGAGCACGTTACTATACACATTGCGCCAGGCAGAGCACGTTATTATACACATTGCGCCAGGCAGAGCATGTTACTATACACATTGCGCCAGGCAGAGCACGTTACTATACACATTGCGCCAGGCAGAGCACATTATTATACACATTGCGACAGGCAGAGCACGTTACTATACACATTGCGCCAGGCAGAGCACGTTATTATACACATTGCGCCAGGCAGAGCACGTTACTATACACATTGCGCCAGGCAGAGCACGTTATTATACACATTGCGCCAGGCAGAGCACGTTATTATACACATTGCGCCAGGCAGAGCACGTTATTATACACATTGCGCCAGGCAGAGCACGTTATTATACACATTGCGCCAGGCAGAGCACGTTACTATACACATTGCGCCAGGCAGAGCACGTTATTATACACATTGCGCCAGGCAGAGCACGTTACTATACACATTGCGCCAGGCAGAGCACGTTATTATACACATTGCGCCAGGCAGAGCACGTTACTATACACATTGCGCCAGGCAGAGCACGTTATTATACACATTGCGCTAGGCAGAGCACGTTACTATACACATTGCGCCAGGCAGAGCACGTTACTATACACATTGCGCCAGGCAGAGCACGTTATTATACACATTGCGACAGGCAGAGCACGTTACTATACACATTGCGCCAGGCAGAGCACGTTATTATACACATTGCGCCAGGCAGAGCACGTTATTATACACATTGCGCCAGGCAGAGCACGTTACTATACACATTGCGTCAGGCAGAGCACGTTACTATACACATTGTGCCAGGCAGAGCACGTTATTATACACATTGCGCCAGGCAGAGCACGTTATTATACACATTGCGCCAGGCAGAGCACGTTATTATACACATTGCGCCAGGCAGAGCACGTTACTATACACATTGCGCCAGGCAGAGCACGTTATTATACATATTGCGCCAGGCAGAGCACGTTATTATACACATTGCGCCAGGCAGAGCACGTTATTATACACATTGCGCCAGGCAGAGCACGTTACTATACACATTGCGCCAGGCAGAGCACGTTATTATACACATTGCGCCAGGCAGAGCACTTTACTATACACATTGCGCCAGGCAGAGCACGTTACTATACACATTGCGCCAGGCAGAGCACGTTATTATACACATTGCGCCAGGCAGAGCACGTTACTATACACATTGCGCCAGGCAGAGCACGTTATTATACACATTGCGCCAGGCAGAGCACGTTACTATACACATTGTGCCAGGCAGAGCACGTTATTATACACATTGCGCCAGGCAGAGCACGTTACTATACACATTGCGCAAGGCAGAGCACGTTACTATACACATTGCGCCAGGCAGAGCACGTTATTATACACATTGCGCCAGGCAGAGCACGTTACTATACACATTGCGCCAGGCAGAGCACGTTATTATACACATTGCGCCAGGCAGAGCACGTTACTATACACATTGCGCCAGGCAGAGCACGTTATTATACACATTGCGCTAGGCAGAGCACGTTACTATACACATTGCGCCAGGCAGAGCACGTTACTATACACATTGCGCCAGGCAGAGCACGTTATTATACACATTGCGACAGGCAGAGCACGTTACTATACACATTGCGCCAGGCAGAGCACGTTATTATACACATTGCGCCAGGCAGAGCACGTTATTATACACATTGCGCCAGGCAGAGCACGTTACTATACACATTGCGCCAGGCAGAGCACGTTACTATACACATTGTGCCAGGCAGAGCACGTTATTATACACATTGCGCCAGGCAGAGCACGTTATTATACACATTGCGCCAGGCAGAGCACGTTATTATACACATTGCGCCAGGCAGAGCACGTTACTATACACATTGCGCCAGGCAGAGCACGTTATTATACATATTGCGCCAGGCAGAGCACGTTATTATACACATTGCGCCAGGCAGAGCACGTTATTATACACATTGCGCCAGGCAGAGCACGTTACTATACACATTGCGCCAGGCAGAGCACGTTATTATACACATTGCGCCAGGCAGAGCACTTTACTATACACATTGCGCCAGGCAGAGCACGTTACTATACACATTGCGCCAGGCAGAGCACGTTATTATACACATTGCGCCAGGCAGAGCACGTTACTATACACATTGCGCCAGGCAGAGCACGTTATTATACACATTGCGCCAGGCAGAGCACGTTACTATACACATTGTGCCAGGCAGAGCACGTTATTATACACATTGCGCCAGGCAGAGCACGTTACTATACACATTGCGCAAGGCAGAGCACGTTACTATACACATTGCACCAGGCAGAGCACGTTATTATACACATTGCACCAGGCAGAGCACGTTATTATACACATTGCGCCAGGCAGAGCACGTTAGTATACACATTGCGCCAGGCAGAGCACGTTACTATACACATTGCGCCAGGCAGAGCACGTTATTATACACATTGCGCCAGGCAGAGCACGTTATTATACACATTGCGCCAGGCAGAGCACGTTATTATACACATTGCGCCAGGCAGAGCACGTTACTATACACATTGCGCCAGGCAGAGCACGTTATTATACACATTGCGCCAGGCAGAGCACGTTATTATACACATTGCGCCAGGCAGAGCACGTTATTATACACATTGCGCCAGGCAGAGCACGTTACTATACACATTGCGCCAGGCAGAGCACGTTATTATACACATTGCGCCAGGCAGAGCACGTTATTATACACATTGCGCCAGGCAGAGCATGAGTGTGGTACTACCCCGCTAGCCCAAGTGGCATTATACCATTGTGCAGATATGCGAAGGCAGTGCAAATAGAGGGTACTGTATACATGAATTGCCAAATACAGCTGATGGGAACCCACTTCTTGGCAACCAGATTTTAAGTTAGACACCTCTGGCTTTAGTTTAAACACACACACACACACACACACACACACACACACACACACACACACACACACACACACACACTTCTATACATACAGACGCACACATACTTATTATAAACAAACATCGACACACACGTATATATACAGACAATAACACAAGCTGCCCATCCCTGTTACCGGGTTGCTGGGTGCTGAGAATAGCCGGGAACAGAGCTCTCTCCACTCCGCGTCTCCTGCCGCCCGCCCCCAGGCCCGCGCTCCATAGACACTGTGCCTGACAAAGCCGTCCCCCCCCCCACCGCCAGGTAATCACTGCTCCGTTATAGCCGCCGCACTCTCTGCTGTGTCGGGCCGTCTGTGAGTGAGGGGAAGCGGCAGTAATGTCTGTCAGTGACCAGGGGGGAGGCTTGGGGGGGTGGGGGTTCTCGGGGGGTAGCTCGCGGCAGCTATTGCAAGGGGACGGGGAGGCGGCACCAACCATGCGGCACCCTCCCTGTCTATCAGTGACGGAGGGGGGCTCACGGCAGCGCAGCACCAATTGGAAGGGGACGGGGAGGCGGCACCAACCATGTTCCACCTGGGCTCACGGCAGCGCAGCATCCATTGGAAGGGGACGGGGAGGCGGCAGCGACTATGCTCCGCCCTCCCTGTCTATCAGTGACCCGGGAAGGGGGCGGCTCACGGCAGCGTAGCAACAATTGGAAGGGGACGGGGAGGCAGCAGGAGGATTTACTGATCGCGGTGTGCAGCGCTCGTCACAGCGCGTCCTGTAGGACCCGCTGATTTTTGAAAACCGGGTCCCTTACTGCTTATAGCGCGTAAAATACGCGCTATAGCGAGTATTTGCGATCACTGAGAAATAATAATGCCCCTAGAAGAAAACAGACTTTGCACATGCATTGATTTATTAGAGAGAAACGTCTAACCCTCTGTTATAATTTTTATATTACATGCACACCGCTGTAGATTACAGGGAAACAGCAATGCGTACATGTAGTGGGAATTGCAGTTTTGCTGCCCCCTTGTTTATAAGCTGAAAGGTTTTAATGTGGCTCAGGAAAGAGTTAAAGAAACAGTATGTATAAATAATGCTTCTGCGTGAAAGAGCATACTGTAATATGTACACACATACGGATGTAAAATGTTTATGACTGCAAATTATATTAATGGGTAATCACGCATACTTATGTATATATATACAGTATATATATATATATATATATATATATATATATATATATATTCCCATAGATCGTTTTACAAATAAGCAATGTGTATTTTAGTTTTGGTTTAGAAAAAAAAATTCTCAGCTGTTAGGTATTTAGAGACAGTAGTATAGTGACTCATTACTACTGTACTTTGTTATTATCTGAAATACTAGAAGTTTATGTAATTAAGTTTTAATGCAGGGGAAAATGAATCCGAAATTACAACCCCAGACATATTGATCAGGAGCATTACACACCATGGTTTCAGTCTGATATGTTAAGAATTGTAAATGAAGTACCAGATATAAGGAAAAATCCTGATGATTTTTTTTTTTTAAGAATTGTCACAAGTATGTGGTATATACAGATTTTGCTGAATAGATTTAGAGCAAATTATTAGAACAGCAGTAGGCTCAAAAAATAATAATAATTCCCTTATAAAACAAATGGCTGCCCGAGATGCAGCAGGCGGTAGAAAAAGAAAATTGCAGACAGGCCAGCAGCGAACAAAAGATATACTAGAGCAAGTGGATAGGGCCGGCTCAGGGTCTTTGAGCGCCCCGGGTGGCCATTGGGGGCGTGGCTTCATACAGGGGCGTGGTCAGTTACGCCCCCTGTACAGTAGTAGCGCCGCTGAAATGATGTACGGTGCGCGATGACGTCATCATGCACCGCACAGCAAAGGTCCTCTCCACGAAGGAAAACTAGACGCTATGCGTCTAGTTCCCTTCGTAGAGAGGACCTTTGCTGTGCGGTGCGCGATGACGTCAACGCGCACCGCACATCATTACAGAAAAGGTCCTCTCCACGAAGGGAAACTATGTTTCCCTTCACAGCGGGACAGCGGGCACAGCGGGCAGCGGCAGCAGGGGGCACAGCAGCAGCGGATCTTGCCGTTGTGCGGCGCCCTCCGGAAGGCAGCGCCCCGGGCAAAAGTCCTGCTTGCCCGTGGCAAGATCCGCTACTGCAAGTGGAACAAATCTCTTAGCAAGAGTACAGTAGAGATGTTTCCAAATACAGGAAAACCGTACCCACGACACCAGATATTGGTGGTCATTCCGAGTTGATCGCTCGCTGCCGATTTTCGCAGTGCAGCGATTAAGTATAAAAATGTCAAAAATGTGCATGCGCATGGTACGCAGCGCGCATGCACTAAGTACTTTCACACAAAACTTTGTAGATTTACACAAGCTCGAGCGACGTTTTTTTCATCGCTCGAGTGATCGTACTGTGATTTACAGGAAGTGGGTGTTTCTGGGCGGAAACTGACCATTTTAAGGGAGTGTGCTAAAAAACGCAGGCATGCCAGGTAAAAATGCAGGAGTGGCTGGAGAAACGGGGGAGTGGCTGGCCAAACGCAGGGCGTGTTTGTGATGTCAAACCAGGAACTAAACGGACTAAGGTGATCGCAGTCTAGGAGTAGGTCTGGAGGGAATTATTTAGTAGCAGTTCTGCTAATCTTTCGTTCGCTATTCTGCTAAGCTAAGATACACTCCCAGAGGGAGGCGGCCTAGCGTTTGCAATGCTGCTAAAAGCAGCTAGAGAGTGAACAACTCGAAATGAGGGCCATTGTACAGAAAACAGACACTGTACGCCAGTACTATGATAAACTTGTGGTTAGACAAGAGGATGAAGGATATCCAGTATGTGACGCTGCAAGAGCAAGAATGTTAAAGACAAAGTTTTTAAATGGTTTAAAGAATAAATTAAGATCCCAGCTTTTCCAGATACAGGTGCTGGAAGGCATTGAGGATATGGAAAAGGAAAAGAAGGACAAACGCATGTCTACAACTCTTGCAGTGACTGTTCACCTGGTACAGGGTCCTCAAAAGACATGGACCCCAAGACCCAGGAGTGGACAAGAAGAAAAGCCACACCAAGCAAGGAAACAAATGGATGCACAAGGTAATGACATGACTGGCAAATGTTTTTGTGTAAGCTCCCAGGACATCAGAAGAAGGATTGCAGAAAATATCTTAGATTCAAGCAAAGACAACAGCAAACTTCTGACCAGCCATATGTAAACCAACATGCACAAGATGACAGAGCATAAAGGTGCGCAACCCCTGTGTCAGCGACAGTATCTGTGTATCTTGCGGCAACTGACATTTCAACAAAAGGTACCATTTCAGTGACTTTACCCACAGGACAAGAACTTGATTGTTTAATAGACACAGGGGCTTCAAGAACTGTTTTTGTGTACAACCAGATTCCTCCACATTTACTTACACATCAGGCCATCGAAGCAACTGGATTGGGAGGTCAAGCCCTACCCCTGCAAAAAAGCAATGTGATGCTGTTACTCATCAATGATGAAGCCACACCAGTCCTTACCTCGCCCACCTGTCCAGTCAACCATTTGGGAGTGGACATCCAAGCCCTAATGCAAGCAACAATCCAGTACACCCCAAAAGGCATCAAGTATACTAGCAACATTCCAGCAAAGGTACAACCTCAGATAGAAGCTGCTATAAAAGTCTACCTCTCACAGAAAAAGAAAGATGAAGAGGAACAACAACTCCCAGCATGAAAATCACCAGTACCTGACAGACTATGGTCCAAAGAAAAAACAGATGTAGGACTCCTTAAAGTACAGCCAGTACAACTGCAACTAAAGACAGGAACAGTACCTGTGGCCATCAAACAGTACCCCCTTACCCCCAGTACAGGATTCTTGCTTTCACACATAAGGGGAAGCAATACTGCTGGACAAGACTGCTACAAGGAGGGGCCACCTCACCAAGTGACTTCATTGAAGCCATATCTACAATATTACAAGCACGGAGACCCCTCTATCCATAAAACATACAGCTGATACAGTATGTAGATGACCTGCTGATTGCCACCACTACTAAAAGAAGTACCAAGAAGAGACAGTGTCCTTATTGAAGTTTATGGAAGGACAAGACCGCAGAGCCTCAGAAGGAGAAATTGCAGCTAGCCAAGCAAGAGGTAATCTTCCTAGGACACTCAAGGTACCCGACATCTAACAAAAGTGAGAAGGAAAAAATTCATACTGCAACCTAAGATGCCAACTAGTGTCTAGCAAGTCAGATGATCATTCCAGGGCCAAGCAGGATACTGCAGAGAATGGATACCTCTAGCATCAGTCTACATGCAAGCATTGTATGACAACACTGAAAGGGAGGAGGGTCCGCATCCTATACACAGCAACAGATGGATGAAGCAATTGAACAATTGGAAACAGCAGTTGCCTCATCTCAAGCCCTAGAACTACCTGACTATTGAAGAAGTCCTTACGCAAAATTATGGACTAAGGCGAAAACCAGTGGCCTACCACTCAAGCAAGCTTGACAGCAGTACTCAAGGAGCACCTACCGGCATCAGAGCAGTGGCAGCAGCAACAGTCCTAGAAGAGGACAAGAGCATAGACACAATGATGAACCAGCAGTCCTAGAAGAGGACAAGAGCACAGGCATAGTGCTGAATCATGAGCTTATCCAGGTACCGCATGCAGGTACAAAGAAGCTTCAACAAGCAAAAACCACACACCTATTAGCAGCAAGGCTGACCAAGTATGAAGTAGCACTGCTAAGTGCAACAAATGTGACCATCAGAAGATGTACTACCCTCAACCCAGCAACCCTTTTACCAGCATTAATAAATAAAGGTGTTGAATCTCAAGATTCAAAAGGAGGGAGAAACAGATTATCTTCCCTATTGATGGATCAACAAGAAGATGATGAGGACCAGGAAGGTGGTCCAGAAGAAGAAGATAGAGACAGATCATCATGGACGCATCATGATTGTGTGGCTTTAATGGAACAAGAAACTCAACTTTTTCCACTTGTTACAGATACAGCCCTACTCAATGCTCACCATGAGCTATATGTGGATGATTCAAGATACTATGAGGATGGGGTTCCTTATACAGGATATGCAGTAACCACTGAACATGAAGTTGTGGACTCAGGATCCTTACCATCCCAGCACACGATTGTGGGCCAGATATAGAAAAGCAGAGGCTTCAAGACGGCAAGTGGTAAAGACATACAACATGCTTCACTGATTAGACACTGGTTCAGAGCTCTGCAAGGGCCACAAAAAAGTTGCAATGGTAAAGATCCAGGCACACGCAAGAAACGACACTCCTGAAACAAGAGGCAACAATCTGGTAAGATGCTGAAGCCAAGAGGGCAGCAAAATGCCCCCAGCAGAAAAGGCAAGCCTATACAGTAAAGTAACTATTCCAGTGCCAGACCAAATGCCTGATTATTCTACATTGATTGAACTTCAGAACAAAGCAGGAGAGAATGAGAGAGTAGCCTGTAGCTAAAGAAAGCAACCAAGCAACCAGTGAAAGTAGCAATCTACACTACACAGATGGAAGAAACAGAAGGAACAAAGCCTCAAATGCCTGATCTAGAGGATTTAAAGAAATTTCAGGAACAAGCAGGTTCTAAAGAAAAAGCAGCATGGCAGAGAAGAGGAGCCAGACAAGAAGAAGAAACTGGCTTATGGAAATTAGAAGAGAAGTTATGCTTACCCAGAAGCTTATATCCACTTAAGTGTTAAGTCAGCCATGGACTCACACACCTGGGAAAAGAACAAATGGGAAATTTAGTTAAAGAAAGATGGATAGCTCCAGGATTTTATCCAGAGGCAACCAAGTTTGTACAAGCCTGCTGGATATGTGGAAATGTCCAATCCAGGACATAAGGTCAAGACAACCCTTGACAATCCATTTAGAAGACTGCAAATTGACTATAACTAACTGCCAAAGATGTATTGGTAGTCACAGACATTTTCAGTTATTGGCCAATGGCAAAAGCTACAGCAAGATCAATAGCTAGAAAATTAAGTTCAGACGATATTTGCAGATAAGGAGTACCAGAAGTTACAGTGTCAGATCAGTGACTGTGTCACAGAAACCAGAAAGGGATGCTAAAGTGTTTATTTTTAGTACTGGTTAATAGTAGAACCATACTCAATAATACCCCAGGTTATTCACCTTATATTGTTTGATAGCATACCTAAGACAGGATGTTATTATCCACAAGAGTTACAGCATAAATATGGTAATTTCTCTGCATATGTTAAAAAAGTCTTACTGAAGAAACTGACACCACTGTGTTCTCTAGTTTTTTTGCCTCTCTCCCAGATTCAGGAGCAAATCTGAATCCCCACAAACTTTAACCAGGAGATTGGGTGTATCTGAAAATACATGTGAGAAAGTCACTTGAGCCCAGATTTGATGGTCCATATCAAGTGTTGCTGACCACACCCACTTCTGTGAAAATTAAGAAGAGAGAGAGACTTGGATCCTACTGCAAACTTGCCCAAGTTAAGTTTGAAAAATGAAATACACAAACATGCAGAGGCCAATTGGGCCTAAACTAAACAGGCCACTATGGGTCATTATATTGGGAACTTCAGTTCTTATTGCATGACATTATATGACCAGACAGGTAGAATGTGTTGTACATTTGTCAGTAATGAAACAGATAATGCACAAGAAGTGGTTCAATGGCATGTCCAAGAAATAGAAAACGAAAAACAAGCATATTCCAATAAAAACAATATCCATGACACTCTAGAGGGTGACTGGGGATGGTTATCATGGCTAAATCCTACTAAGTGGTTTAGTGGATACAAAGGATGGATTGTTTAAATTGTTATGTTTTTGTAAAAAATTGTTGGCTTAGCAATTATAATATATCTGTGTTTTAAGATACTGCTTTGCAGTTTTTCAGTTTGCAAGAAACAAGTCAAGAAAGGTTTTGATACTTCCAAGTTTAAGGACTTACAGAAAAGTCTGGCAAGAAAGAGCTGTGAACAGTCTTCCTTGATGGATATGAGTGAACAGTCATGAACTCTCCGTCAGACAGAGTGAAAGAAGCATCTTGCGGGGATATAGCCTTTAGCAACATCATAGCTAGACTGTCTGCTTAGACTCATTAGGCAGAGAAATTGTAATGCCAGATATACTGTAATGTCAGATTATTATAAAAAGGAGGGACTGAAAGAGACAATATTATGCTAAAGCAGCTATCAGCCATTTTGTATAATGGCAGCCATTCTAGATGTATTTCAAGCATTTTTTTATAGGTTTATAAGTAATGTTGACATTTATGATATATCCATGAGACCCTTAGCCCTAGCAACCTGTATAAGAAATATGCACTCCAACATATTGATAATGGTCAAGGATCAGCTCAGATGCATATATGGGTTATTAATCCTACCTACCCCTTTAAGAGTTTATTAAGTGAATTATTGTACTTGTATAAAAATGAAACTTATTGATAAGAAATAATAGCTTGTTAAAAAATAATGACCTGATAGGGAAGAGACTCCCTATTAGCTTGTTAGGTTAAGGAATTTACACCTGCAGATTTATAATTGCTAGATAGGAGTTTTTTGGCAAGTTTCCCAGATATTGGCAAGATGCCCCAAAAAATTACCTTAAGAGTTTCTGAGAGAATTTAAACAGTTTTAAATATAAAATCATCTTTGTAATTGTTGTAAGCTTTGTATTCAATAACAAGAAGTACGTATAATGTTATATAATAATTTTCAGCCCAATAAGCAGTTATGTGATTCTATGTTTCATAATTTGGTATTGATTAGAATGTTCATTACAATAATCAATGAACATAGCCAGCTAGTACATGTAATTTCCTTAAATGAATGACATAGATGTTTCTGTGAGAAACTATTTTGTTGAAAGCAATATGAATTCTCCAGCTGCAGTCACAAGGACATCTAGTTAACTCCCAGGCTAAGATAAAACTTTAATTGCGTATGAGAACATTAAAGGAGTATGTTTTGGAATGTCCAGGTGACAACAGAAAGAAAGCTTTCAAGATTAATGTCCAGATGGCGATAAGGGAAAGGCCTTCTCATTAAATTAATGAGCAGATACTGATAAGAATATACATACAGGAATGTCATAATTGGTTTCATTAAATCATTGTTTATCTTTGCACATGGTGTACATTGATTGGCTAACACACTGCCATATCTTTGCACATGGTGGGCTTTGATTGGCTAACACAGTCATACCTTTATTCCTTTGTTCATTTGTGTATAAATAAAGGCTCCTAAAATAACGAGTCAGATCAGAAATGACTTGCTGAGCTTCTACATATCTCCTGTGTGTTGTCTCATTATTTCTGGTCTCCAGCCGGCTGCTAAGTACAGAACCATTGACTGATGTTCAAGGGTATTAAACAGATGACCGAAGGGCGTTGATATACGGAGTCTATCTCCAAAAAAGGTTAACCAAGATTTTGTCCCAAGCAAAAAAATACCTGATTCTGATATACTTTTTAATGCTGTATTAAAATATGTTTTCAGAATTTTTCTTTCACCCATAGTTTTTTTGTTGTTGTTGCAGCAAGAGCTTTAGATCATTTGGAACCAGCACAGGAGCAAACATAGCTATTTTCGTAGTTTGTTTAATCAATTCAATTTATAATTATCGATTATGCCAGGGGTCTTCAACCCATGGCCCTCTGAGCTGTTCTCCGTGGCTCTCCACCCGCCCGTCAAGCACTGGTTTACATTTGTACTTTTTTTTAAGATCCTCCAGAGAACTCTGGAGTGCGTCGGAGCTCAGCGCCGCATCACGTGACTCTCTGCACTGCAGCAACTGCACTGGCAACTACTCCCCCTACTTCCCAGCAGCCAGTGCAGCTGCTACAGTGTAGGGAGTCATGTGATGCGGCACTGAGCTCCAGGTAACGTGCTCTACTCAGGCTGATTGCGCGTGGTGAGAGGCTCCACTCTCGTCAGGACACATTTCTGCGGCGAGGTGGTAAGTTTATATATGCCAGGGGAGGGCGGGCACCATTAATAAACTATGCTCACCTTGTCCTACATGAGTGCGGGTACCTGGCCAGGTGGGCATATGTGCTGTCTATGGGGGGAGGAATGAATATAGTGCCTGTAATGTCTATTGGGGGCATATGTATCTGGCACTGCACTAATGGGGAATATGTGTATCTGGCACTGCACTACTGAGGCATATGTGTATCTGACACTGCACTACTGAGGCATATGTGTATCTGGCACTATTGGGGGCATAAGTGTATCTTGCACTGCAGTACTGGTGGCATATGTGATTCTGGCACTGTTGGATGCATATGTGTATCTGACACTATTGGGGGCATATGTGTATCTGGCACTGCACTATTGGGGGCATATGTGTATCTGGCACTATTGGAGGCATATGTGTATCTGGTACTATTAGGGGCATATGTGCATCTGGCACTGCACTACTGGGGGCATATGTGAATCTGCCACTATTGGAGGCATATGTGTATCTGGCACTATTGGGGGCATATGTGTATCTGGCACTGCACTATTGGGGGCATATGTGTATCTGACACTGCACTATTGGTGTCATTATGTGTAACTGCCCACCCCCATATGTGTATCATGCCCCCATTTTAATTGGCCACACCCATTTTTTGGCACACAGCACCATTAACAGATTTTTTCTACTTGCACCACTGTAAATGTATATATAATATGTGGAAGGCCCCCTGAGCCTGCGATAACTGCTGGGGAGGGAGCGGGGAACACACTGAGCCGCGGAGACCTGAAGCACAGGCAGCAAAATGTGTTTAGTGGCCCTTGGACTTCACTGAATATTTTAATGTGGCCCACACTGTCTTAAAGATTGAAGATCTCTGACTTAAGCAGTACACAGCAGGATTTAATCTGAATGTCCAAGAACTTTTATACCACACTAGCTGAAGTACCCGGCGTTGCCCGGGATTTTAGGAATGTCTGTTTACAAAAATAAATGTAAATATTAAACACACAGTATAAATAACATTGTAGATAGCAGAATACCAGTGCTTCGCTACGGGATGAGGATGGTAAATTAGAATGATAGCTGTTAGTTAATTTACATTGGTTGGAGATCTAGTATATAGGCATATCTTGCTTCCCAGATGCACTTTGAGTAGTGGTCAGAGCCAGACCCCTTTTTGGTCACCCAAAGGACCCTGCTCTTCCCACTATACAACTCTCAGTTTGTGGCTTCCTGCTGTCTCCATTCCCCTCCTCACATCATGTCACTGCCCCTGTCACATGCAGCCCCGTCATCACTGACATATCATGCATGTCCTGATATAGTCTGTGCTGCTGGCCCACCCCTAGGGGTGCTAGTGGTGTGTTACCCCCTCAGTGTTTGTTCCCAGAGTGTAAGTAATATGTGTAGCAAGTTTGGTGTAAATTGCTCCAGGCATGCCAGAGTTATGCTGTCTGCTGAAAAACTCTGCACTGCTGCCTCACCCCTAGGGGTGCTAGGGATGTCTTACCCCCACAGTGTTTGTTCCCAGCTTGTAAGTCATATGTGTACCAAGTTTGTTGTAAACTGGTCTAGGTATTCTGGAGTTATGCTGTCTCCTGAAATACTCTGTGCTGCTGTCCCACCCCTAGGGGTGCAAGGGGTGTCTGACCCCAACAGTGTTAATTTCCTAAGGGTAAGTCATATGTGTACCAAGTTTGTTGTAAATTGGTCTAGCCATTCGGGACTTATGCTGTCTCATGAAATACTCTGTGCTGCTAGGATGTCTAAATCCCACATAGTTTATTTACAGATTGTAAGTCAGATGTGTACCAAGTTTGGTGTAAGTTGCTCCAGCCCTTCCACAGTTTTGCTTTCTTCTGAAATACTCTGTGCTGCTGTCACACTGCTAGGGGTGTCTAACCCCCACAGAGTTTGTTCCCAGATTTTAAGTCAGATGTGTACCAAGTTTGGTGTAAGTTGCTCCAGGCCTTCCACAGTTTTGCTGTCTGCTGATATACTCTATGCTGCTGTCCTTGCCTAGGGGTGCTAGGGGGTGTCTTCCTCCCACAGTGTTTGCTGCCAGATTGTAAGGCATATGTTACCAATTTTTGAGTACATTGCTCCAGCAATTCCGGAGTTATGGTGTCTCCTGATATACTCTGTGCTGCTGTCTGCCCCCCTAGGCGTGGTAGGGATTTCAAATTGTTTCAGTTGCCTCCGCCATTTTTTAATACGCTTGTCTGTAAAATTTCACGATCTTCGCTTGTAAACTGTGGATTTGTATAGGAAGACAGAAAGACAGAAAGACAGACACATTTTCATTTTTATATATTAGATGAAAAGATGAGTGACTGTCTAAACAGGGATTGGGATATAATACCTTTTCTGTTACCTGTTGATACTATTGGGTAAATGTATGAAGCAGTGATAAGAGTGGAGAAGTGAGCCAGTGGAGAAGTTGCCCATGGCAACCAATCAGCAAGTAACATTTATAATTTGCATACTATAAAATTATACCGTTGCAGCTGATTGGTTGCCATGGGCAACTTCTCCACTGGCTCACTTCTCCACTTTTATCACTGCTTCATACATTTACCCACGTTACTATCCATCTAAACCTCTCTTGCATGTCTGAAGAACACTGACCATCAACTACTCTACAATCAATATGTACAAGCTCCATATTGCTCATACTACCATCAAGCAACAGTGTGAGATTGCGTCAAGGCATATTTGATTGATGAGTGCATTTGCACATTTTTTCTTATTGAATAATTGTCTCACAGTGTACACTGTTATACATCTTTTATCTTCTAGAGACAACTATCAATTACTGGAGAATGTGATCCCTTAGTTTGGAGAAGCACTAGAAACAGCTTCCACTATTACACCTGTCTTTAAAACTTTGATGAAAGGCTCCCGGTGTCAGGCTCCGTACTCCTGATTCCAACACATTCCGTTAGCACAAGATACCACCCATTGGAACTTGTCATGTGACCATGTTTGGATGGGTGTCCTGGTAACAGCTAATTTAGGGGACACATTGTGGAATCTAGTAGTACCAAAAGATGTGTCCTCACTTAAGTATCCTAAAGGCCAGATATATAAACCTATGTTAACCTATCACAATATGCCAAACGTATCTCAAGCTACACAATGACACTTATCACTTCCCCCCGCTGTAAGTAAGTTATATCTAGCCAGATGGATAGATAAGTAAGGACATATCTGTACCTGGTAATCTTTAAGAACTGTAAAATATATTTAAAAAATAGATCTATAACATTTCAAGAACACATGACAATTATTACATCACTGGTGGAGAGGGGATGCCAAAATATCTGGTGTAAACAGATAACATTAGTGGACTGATTCTTTGGGAATCCCAGCAGGGAGAGGGATAATGGAGAATGAGATGCCATTACTGGATGCCCTATTTGTTTGGTCCTATATGCAGGGCTTTATGTCAGTACTGAGTACTGGCACTTTTTTTTCCTGGAAATCAGAAGTATTTCTGCCTTCATTGCTAGTATAAGGGGTAAATTTACAAAGATGGGAGTTCTATTTAGATGGGATGTTGCCCATAGCAACCAATCAGATACTACTCATTTATCTAGCACCTTCTAGAATATAATACCTGGAATCTGATTGGTTGCTATGGGCAACATCCCATCTTCAATAGAACTCCCATCTTAGTAAATGTAGCCCTAACACGCCATTCTGGAACTTGTATCACCAGACTAGTCCATTCTAGCTTCTGTATTTACTAACCAGGGAGACACTAACCTGGCCACAGGACCATCAGCAATTTAGATGAGTATCAGTATCTTTTATTTTAATAGTACTGGCATCTTTATTCATAGAAAAGGGATCTGCGTATAAGTATGATGACAACTGAGAGAAGCAGTATGGGAAAGGGAATGAAGCATTTGCAGAGCACTGGTGATCAACCGTGTCAAATACAGGAGAGAGATCCGGTAGGAACAGGGAGTTTTTGAGTCTCTGAATGATGATGCATGTATGAACGAAAAGGGGAAGTCTGATTTATTCAATATAAGGAGGGACAACTGTTGTGGGGTGAATATGCATTACATTAATATAACTGCATCAGGCAGGCAGGTTGTAAGGTGAGACAGTGGAAGCAGTGAAGCAATTTCACCTGCAGTCACTCGGCTGTAAGAGCTTCTTGTACATCAGGGGTGGTGGTGATGTGTGTGGCTGAACAGTGGCAGTAACATTATTTATTACAGTTGGTAAAGTTACTATTTAGACACCCATTACTAAGCTCAGTTAACAGCAGGCATTCTGCATTATAACTCCACAATAGAAGCAGTAGTAATTGTCTTTCTTCTTATTCTAAAGACTCTCTCTTCTGTCTGCAAGCTCAGTCATTTCAGACTGTTTTGCCTAGGAAACAACAAAATTATAATTAGTGCTCAGGAGATGCTACAGATGTGTAAAAAAAAACAACTTCATATATATATATATATATATATATATATATATATAGATAGATAGAGAGAGAGAGAGAGCGAGAGAGCTCAGAAACTAAATCTGCATACACACCTATGCAATGGTCAGGTCAATCCCCCGAAATTGACTGATCGGCTTGGTAATTGCCGAAGTGTCAACCAAAAAATTACTCCTGCAATGGTCGGAGCAGGAGGTTGGGATTTACAGTTCTGCTTAAACATAAACATCCCGATCCCCTTGAAGAAAGCACACACTGAGCTACAATAGGTCATTATGTACTGGGTACACACTGATCCCATACTCGTTCAGAGGACTGAAGAAACAATTGTATCTGCTAAGTGTGAGTCCACTTACTGATCTAGAGGCTGTTGGAAGAGTCCCACTGGCAGATTCATCTGATTCCTGTTTGCTGCATGTATGGAGTCTGCGGAGCAGTTTGCAGTACTCTTCCCTGACCTGCAACGTAAAAACAAGCGATAGGATGATCAGACTGCATGATGAAGGTTATACTACATGAAAGTGTATGGAGGCATATTTACAGTTGAATGTTTGCCGATATTATTGAATTGAGTTAGTAGCGACGCTACGGGGGTGCAGGCCGCTCCCAAGTATCCCCCACCGAGGGGCGACACCAATATGCTGGCTCCTCCTAAGTGACACTAGCCAGGTGCTGCACTGTAACATTACATGCACCACTCAGCTCCTGTCACAGTGCAGGAGTAGGCACTGCAGGTAAGACAGTCTGCGGGGCAGCCCAGCAACTACAAGATCCCTGGAGTGACGAAAACGGGGGTCAGGCTGTGAGGCCATGCCCCATTCCAGAAAACCACGCCCTTTCAATGAGACCACACCTCTGTTTTACTGGCGCACACACATGGGGGGTAATTCAGAGTTGATCGCAGCAGGAAATTTGTTACCAGTTGGTCAAAACCATGTGCACTGCAGGGGGGGCAGATATAACATTTGCAGACAGAGTTAGATTTGGGTGGGTTATTTTGTTTCTGTGCAGAGTAAATACTGGCTGCTTTATTTTTACACTGCAATTTAGATTTCAGTTTGAACACACCCCACCCAAATCTAACTCTCTCTGCACATGTTACACATAAGTGCACATGGTTTTGCCCAACTGCTAACAAATTTGCTGCTACGATCAACTCTGAATTAGGCCCATGGAGTCTTGAAACTGCTTTGGGTGTCACCAAGGCTAATGATGTCCTATATTGGAGTAAGATACCCATTTCCATGTTACCATAAATGCATATGCACATATCCACATTTTTGCTTAATGTAGACTTATATCTCTTTATGGCCGGAAATATGAAATGGAGGCAAAGCTCAAACTGTGCTTAGCAACGGCATGTTCATGTAACTGTGACATATATAGGCGAGGATGCCCTTTGGTAGGCGTATCACTGCATTAGCAACACTACAGCATATTGCCACTTCTGATTGGCTTTTAGCATATTAAGCTCTATTACACAACCATCACCTAGGCTTTCCATCATCAAGGAGGTTGGGTAGTGGCGTCTGTGCTGAGAATGGCGTACCGGAGTGTTGTAATAAAGATTATCCTTACCTGTCACTGTCTATTATATGTATAATGTATATTTCTGATACTGTAGTAAAGGTAATCATATGGCGCTATATAAACTATGCTGTAAATGTTCCACAGTGTAACCCTAAAAGAAATACAGATATCCAGGCATGTCCCTGTCCCTAGCCTAAAACACAGTCTTCCATTCATCCAGGCACTATTACCACTAACTGCTACCACATACAGCATGCCAATGCACTTTAGCGGATGCTAACCCACACCAGAAGTTCAAGTGGAGCCTGACTTTGCTCAAAAGTACTACAAACGTTTAAACTGCAATGTCACCCACATCTTCCCCATTCATGCTGATGATTTTACCCTATCATGTTCAATACTATATGCACATTGTGTCTGACTTTTTCTGGAGCCAGCCACATGACAGACACTCCCTGATTCCAACTAAGAAGATAAGGAAGTACCAAACCAGATTAGGACTGTAAGTCAATGGACTGCATCAGAGGAGCAACACCTGAGGGACAAGGAAACCATGATGGCAGTGCTGACTGGAAATTATATTTACTTTTGGACAGATCAAGATCGTTTCGATGATCACTCCCATGCACAGCGCCCTGTGATTCTAGGAGCCTTTGAGAAGGGGCAGGTAGGACAAGGATCATCTAACCCTCTGGTTAATTCCTCCGGAGCTTGTTGGGAGGCAGGTAGAGAATGGTTAATTACACACCATCAGAGCAGCCAGGCAGCAATCCCTACCTGCCTCCCAGCCTGCAGCCAGACACTTAATGGCTGTCAACATTCTGATTGATTGATTGATTGATTGATTGATTGATTTATGGATGGCTGGAGCTATCCACTAATCAAAATCCTGACATCCGTTCACTGGATGCATTTTAAGAGATGGTGGGGAGGGGTAAATTGTGTTTTTCCCCATTTATTCCTGTGAATGGGTGGGTAGGTGCACTGGTTTGCTCAGGACATACAATGCTGTTAAAACAGCCCTGATCACTTCTGATTAGAGATGTGCGGCTTGCTTCTCCAGAAATCCAAACCCACCTAAATTTTGTGGATATAAACGGGACCAAAAATTTCTCCAGATCTCCAGAGGAGATCCGATCCAAACCGAATCCTTGTTTGGATCTTCCGATGGTTCAGAATTTAGATTTTAAATGAAAATTTTGGGGTTTGGATTACCAAAATTACATAATTTTACATATTTTCGTTGATTTTTATCGTTTTGTTTTTACAAATAATTATACTGGGGAACAAAACACAATTTATTTTTTTGTTGCCAAGGATTTAAAATCGGTTTGCACTCGTGGGTCATATTTTCACATTAGATCTTCACTATAGCTAAATTACTGTAGCTCCAGTTTTCAAATTAATGAAAAATTATAAAATTCTATTATTTTCTCCATTTGAAGTACCTAACCAGTCTAGGCCACTTTACTTAACAGAATCTACTTAGTTTATTTTTTTTAAACAACTACCCTCTTTCAACAATAACAAGAATTTGTTTTATTTGTGATAACTTAGCTGGTAGTCGTGTTTGAGACACATAACACATTCATATTGCCTCGCAAATGATGGGAGGAGGCGTGGAAATGCACTGCTAAGCCTTCTGGACAGGGCTGCCATCAGAAATTATGGGGCCCAGGACTTGCAAAATAGACAGGGCCCCCTCCCCCCCCCCCAATATAGATATATATTTAAAAAGAAAAGAAAATTCCTATGTCCCCATTGTTTTGCCCCCAGCACCATATTATGCTCCACACAGTAATGCCAGACACAGTAATGCCCCAGTACCTGCTCATTGGGGTATTGCTTGTTGTCAGAGGTTCTGCTTGTCCTACCCCCACTGCCACCGCTGCTGCACACTGTTCGGCAGCCTGATTCAAGTAAAACTATTAAAAATGTCCCTCCCAAAGTGGCCGACGCCTTGGAGGAGACAGTTATTACAGATACTAGAGCCTCCTCTAGTATCTTTAATAACTGTCTCCTCTGAGGCAGTGGCCATCTTGAGAGGGACATTTTCAATAGCCTGCGGGAGCCGGGCAAACAACGGCAGTGGCGGCAGGAGGATGGACGATAGCAGACGGGCAACGGCATGAGCAGCCCGGGCCCTAATCTCTCTGTTAGAGAGGCCAGGCCCGGGACAGCTGTGCCTGCAGCACCCCCCTGATGGCGGGCCTGCTGGGACATCCTAAGACCACAGGCACACCTCCTCCCAGCATACAGAGAGGAGCAACGGAGAAGACAGAGTGATGCAGTTAGCACACCTCCTGTTCCTTTGTTCGGCCCTCTCTATTTCCCACCACAACGGATTTCCCGCCTGGTGGGCATGTTTTGTTCAGTACGTCCTCGACTTTTGTTGGAAGTTAGCACTGAATGTGTGAAACAAAATGTTTTCGGCGTAAAAATTAGTTCTTCTCGAAGACGGTGTACTAATATTCCTGATGTTTTTTGTTATTTTTGTGGCAAATATAGTGTTGCAAAAGAAAGAAAAGATAGTAAAACAAGCGTATCAGGCTTATTTTAGATGTCACATAAGTCAGCAATACAAGATATGGGTGCCTCACAAAGTTTGTAAAACTTGCGTGGAATCACTCCGCAATTGGACTAAAGGTGATCGAAAAGTACTTCATTTCGGCACACCTATGATGTGGTGTGAACCAAAAGATCACTTGAGTGACTGCTATTTTTGTGCTGTAAATTTTAAGGGTGTGAATCGATTTAAGAAACACAAATGGGAATACACATGTATGAATTCTGCAAAGCAACCAATACCACATAGCGAAGATATACCAGTACCATCATTCAGTTCTTTGTGCGAAGTTGAATGTGATGATGTGGAAATGTTAATTTCATCCAGTGCAAGTGACAACACAGATGAAAATGAGTTTGAAGAAATTTCTAAAATTTTCTCAAAAGGAACTAAACGATTTAATTTGTGACTTGAATATATCGAAAAAAGGAGCTGAGCTTTTAGCATCCAGACTTCAAGAAAAGTACTGTCTTCATCCGGTTGTTACTATAACATCGTATCAAAATAAAGAGCAAACCATACTGCCATTCTTTAGCCAAGATAACACTTGTGTATTGCAACAATATTCCTGGACTTCTCCAGATGATGGGCTTACCAGAATATCGAGAAGATTGGCGGCTCTTCTTGAATAGTTCTAAAAGGAGCTTAAATGCGTATTACCGCACAATGGGAATAAATTTGCGTCAATTCCTATTGGTCATTCAACAAAACTGAAAGGTCAGTATGAAAATATCAAGTTAGTCTTAGTTTCAGCATCAGTGGTCTGTTTGTGTGGATTTAAAAAATTGTAAACTTTCTTCTTGGGCAGCAAAGTGGATATACTAAGTATCCCTGTCACATACTGTATACTTTTTTTGGATAGTCGTACAAAACAAAAGCACTGGCAGCAAACCGTATGGCCTCCAAGAGAAGTTATAACTGTAGAAGAAGCCAACATCATTCATGAGCCCTTAATCGACAGGGGGAAAAAATCATACGGCCACCTCTCAATATCAAACTGGGTTTAATGAAACAATTTGTAAGAGCATTGGACAAGTCAGGTGGTTGTTTTTCGTATATTTGTCGAACATTTCTATCTCTTAGTATTGAAAAATTAAAAGCAGGAATTTTTGACGGCCCACAGATATGGAAACTGGTGAAGGATCCAACTTCTACCACATCTGTAACTGAAACCGAATCTGAAGGATGGCTGAGTTAAGTGTCTGTCATTCAAAATGTTGTAGGCAATCACAAGGCAGACAGCTATCAGGAATTAGTCCAAAACATGCTAAAATGTTTTGAAAAAGTAGGTTCCAACATGAGTATTAAAGTAAATTTTTGTAGAACCATTTAGATCACTTCCTGTCCAATCTAGGAGATTTAAGCGAAGAACGGTGAACGGTTCCACCAGAATATTCAGGTAATGGAAGATATCAAGGAAGGTGGGATCGTCACATGATGGCCGATTACTGTTGGAGTCTGCAGAGGGACTGCTCGCAACAAGAAAACAATAAAAAATCCTACAAAAAACAGTTCTCATAGTATCCTAACACTTATGCATGTAATTTCCCTGTGTCTTTTTATAACATTTTAAAAAATGTAATTTAATCAGAATAAAAAAAATCTTTTTAACTATTTTAACATTGTTTCATTTAATTTGTTAAATATTAAAGACTTATGCATACAATAGCTATAAAATTAGAACCAACTGAAAAATAAGCATGGCATATTCATGATCAGGAGCACAAAATTATAAAAATCGACTTTTAAATCCCTGGCAACAGATTGTTCCCCAGTGTTGTCGATTTTGTAATAGATTTTTAACCAAACCAAAAACCGAATCCAAATTAAAACAAATGAGGGTAGTTTTCTCAAAACCAAAATATGATGATGAATTAGAACTAGAGATGTACGCCAGCCCAAATCTTGGGGTTTGGGTTTTCGATCTGTATCTCCTTTGTGTTTTGGATCTGTTTTGGTTTTGACCCAACCGCCCTTGTGAGTTTTGGATCTGTGTTTTTTTTAGAAAAAAATCATAAGAACAGGACATGCACAGTGTAACAAACCAAGCACTTCAGTGACAGAGACTGACATTTTTGTGGCTGAAGTGCTTGCTTTGTTTGTTTCCCCACCAAATTTTTTTTGGAAGAACTACCATCAATCACTAATGAGTAGGTTGATCATGAGGGTGTTAATTACATTATAATCTTGTAAAATAAATGTAATGAATTTGCCGCAATTGACGTAACATGGAGGAGGTGCCTAGATGGTTAATGTCCATATCTCTAACTTAGGCATCAAAAATAGAGTAGATGCCTTCACAATCATTGTCAGGAGTGGCTTTTTGGTCTTATGCCCAGGCATCACAATGGCTTTCTTTTTAACATGGGCAAGAAATGGTAGCTGACTTACACAAAAAACATCAACATCCTTAGTGTCAGACAGCAGTAGTATACACATATCCCCCTCATCCTATTCCACTTCCACACATGAATCTTCAATTTGTATTATGCCCTCATCACAGTCTTCACATGTACTGCTCCCCACATGTACAGATGGTGCAGAAATGGTGTAAGGAGGTGTAAGAGGCTTCTCTATGAGGACAGTGTGAGAAATGTCAGGCTAACACATAGCTAACGTGGACACCCCTAAACGTTCCTCAGGAATGTGTGATGGTTCTGAAAGCACAGTTTGTTCTACTTCTTTATTTGCTTTCACCTCTTCTAGACTCTGAGTGAATAGTTCTTGTATCGGCATGAGAAGCAGAATAAGATGCCTCACTGACAGTTGCAGAACCACCACTTAAGCCTGAGTATTTCCTTTGCCACTTTGTGTGGTGAATGGCATATTGACAATTTTCTTTTTCTCTGCAGCTAACTTCCCTTTTTATGTTTTTTTCTTTACCACTGACTTAAGGCCTCTATGCCCTTGGGCATCGGTTTTAGTAGATGATGTAGACAGACTTGTATTGTCATGACTGGTGGCAGCAGCTGCAGCACTAGTATGTGTTTCCTGCTATCCTCTCAATTGTTCATCCTCCATACCTATCAAGTACAGTATCAACAAACACAAACTAAGTAGGTTACAGCACACACCAATTTGTACAAAAAATGTAACACCTACAGTGTCACAATACGTGTATGAGTCAGAAATACAGTAGTAATCAAACACTGCGGTTTACTTTATCCAAGAGTGTCACATAATACGAAATAAATATATCACTGTGGTACCACCATCACTCACAGTGTCACACAATATGTGTGTGAGTCAGAAATAGTAATCGAATACTGTGGTTTAATTTCACCAACAATGTTGCACAATAAGTGTACGAGTATGAAATAAAAATATATTACTGTGATACCACCGCAGTGTCACACAATACGTATATGAGTATGAAAATATAGTACTGTGGTACCATCTTTACCCACAGTGTCGCACAATATGTGTATGAGTTAGAAATAGTAATCAAACACTGCAGTTTAATTTCATCAACAGTGTCGCACAATACATGTATGAGTATGAAATAATAATATACTGCAGTCTGACCTGTGTCACATACTTGTAAAAATAAAATAAAAACTGTATAGTACACTGGGTTACAGTACAAACAAAAAAATATATATATTTTTTTATAATTATATTTTATGCTTTTTACCCCTTGTCAGATACACCAGATGACAGACAGAGCACCCCTGGACTGATACTGATAGGAATCGGACACACCAGCCCCTGGATGTATACACAGTACAGTGTCGGACTGGCCCACAGGGGCCATCCTCCTCCTCTAGGGATAACGTTCCAGACTCTGTCCTAGTGCACTGGATTTATACATTAAGGGGGGTAAACACTAGGCAATTTCAGCCTAAAAATAAACGATAATGACATAAATGTCGTTATAGTTTATTTTTAGGCTTATATCGTCCAGTGAGTATGGGGGTAATATTGGTGACCGATGAATAATTCATGCTCCTGCACATCATCTAGCATTCACCAATATTGAGCTGACATGCAGCCCAACCTGTCAAAGTCGTTCAGTGAGTATGCACTATATCGTTCAACAATATAGTCGTCCATCGCCGGCATTCCACAATCAGGTATTGTGTGTTAGGAAATGGTGCACTCTGTGCCTGTCTCCTTCTGTGTATCAGTCTATGAGTGCATCCCCTAACGTTAGAGCTGTAGTGCCAGGAGTCACTTGGAAGCGGAGTCTTATGATGTAGTTCCTGTTCCTCCATCTCAGAGTGAGGAGAGTGTGACACACAGAGAGACTGAGAGACAGAGTCCTGGTATACAAGTGGACTGATGTCACTGCACCAGATAGCCCAGTACACTCTGCCAACAGGTTATGGGCCAAGTCCCGCGTGTACTTGGAGATTAACCACCTGAGTGCTGTTGAATAATTACAGTGACACAGTTTAAAGTGACATTTTATACAATGCATAAAGGATGTATAAAACAGGACACAGCATGAGCTTTGCTAAGCTGAAAGGTTCAGAGAACTATGCTACATGGAATTTTGCCATGGAGATGCAGCTTAAGCGGGAAAAGTTGTGGAAGGTTACTATAGACCCAGCAGCAGGTCCAAACCAAGATGATGTAGACAGAGCCATTGGGATGATAGGTTTAGCTGTGGAACAGCATGTCTATTCAATAGTCAGTGGGAAGTATCAGCTAAGAACATGTGGACAGCCCTGCAAAGTGCATATGAAGATAAAGGTCTAATGAGAAGGATAAGTTCAAGACACATGCTATATGGAATGAAACTGATTGCCTGCAAGGACATGATTGATTATATTAATAAGTTATTGTCGATAGTTCAGCAGTTGGCATCTGTGGGGGCACAGGTGGATGAGGAAGAAGTCACAATGACTATGTTACAGAAGCTGACGCCAGAATTTGATGGTTCGCAATTTTTTGGTGGTTGCATTAGAGTCAAATGACACTAAACTGACAGAGATTATAAGAGCCAAGTTGCTGCAGTTCCAAGAACATATTCCTGTCAAGACCATAGCTGAGGGTTCTGCCTTGATCACAAATGGCACAAAGTCCAAAGAACACAAATTCAAGTGTTTTGTATGTCACAAGATAGGACATAAAGCTTCAGATTGCAGAATGAGAAATTCCAGTGATGCGCAGAAGCAGCGTGACAAGCCAAATGAGTCAGCACTGAATGTAGCAGACAGTCACAGGAAGGATTGCTGGTACATGGACTCAGGGACCACTAGACATTTCAGTTGCAATAAGCATTGGTTCAATTCTTTAACACCATGTGTTCCCACTACAGTTACAGGGATTGGGAATAAGGCCCTAAGGCCCTATCAGTGTCCTAGAGAAAAAAGGCTACAAAGTCCAATTTCAGAATGGCAACTGTATGGTGCAAAATAAAAGAGGGACTGTTATTGCTTCAGCAACCCGGTGCAGCCAACTATATGTCCTGGACAGCAAAGAGATGTGTAAATGCGCAGTCAACAGCAGCTGGTAAGGGGATGGTCAGATCCCCAAATATACTAAGAATAAAAAACACAGGGTACCAGCACTGGCTGTAAGGATTATAAAAAGACGGTTTGCTGAATAAAATAACAATTTATTAAACCATTAAAAAACCAGGAATAAATTCCTGTTATTATTCTTAATAACACTTTTGGTCATAAATTCCCCCTGGATGAAATCACTTTTAAATCCACTCTCCTCTGGGACATATGTCGTTACGGATAGGACAATCTCCAGATGGCATTCACTGTAGCACAAGATAGTTACCAGTTCCACAATGGATGTATATGGTGGCATCAGCTTTAGGAAGAGTCCATTGCTAGCTGTATGTGTGGATCAGGTCTTTGTTTGGAAAAACTTCCCAGTGATAGGAGCAGTGTCCAATTAGGGCCGAAGGTGTTAAAGTCCCAGTGAATATCGGAGAGTGATGTCCAGGTGGGTAAACAAGCTCAACGCGTTTCACTGGCAACAGGGTGATCCAGCTTCCTCAGGAGCATGTTCCTGAGGAAGCTGGATCACCCTGTTGCCAGCGAAATGCGTTGAGCTTGTTTACCCACCTGGACATCACTCTCCGATATTCATTGGGACTTTGACACCTTCGGCCCTAATTGGACACTGCTCCTATCACTGGGAAGTTTTTCCAAACAAAGACCTGATCCACACATACAGCTAGCAATGGACTCTTCCTAAAGCTGATGCCACCATATACATCCATTGTGGAACTGGTAACTATCTTGTGCTACAGTGAATGCCATCTGGAGATTGCCCTAGCCGTAACGACATATGTCCCAGAGGAGAGTGGATTTAAAAGTGATTTCATCCAGGGGGAATTTATGACCAAAAGTGTTATTAAGAATAATTACAGGAATTTATTCCTGGTTTTTTAATGGTTTAATAAATTGTTATTTTATTCAGCAAACCGTCTTTTTATAATCCTTACAGCCAGCGCTGGTACCCTGTGTTTTTTTATATGTCCTGGACACTGAGGAGTGTACTGCAATGATGGCTACTGATGAAAAACAGTCAATGGAGCTGTGGCACAAACGCTTGGGTCATCTGTGTTATGACAACATTCATAAAATTCTAGATGGAATGGTAATAGGGATCGCCGTGAGCAACGCTGAAAGACCCATGTGTGAGAGTTCATAAAAGCCAAGAAAACTCGCAACCCATTTCCACAGTCAGTTAATAGAGCAGAGACACCATTAGCTCTAGTGCACACAGACATGTGTGGTCCAATGGAGGAAGAATCAATCAGTGGCTACAGGTATTTCATGACTCTCATTGATGATGCCACAAGAATGAAACAAGTGTACTTTCTTAAGGAGAAGAGTGAAGTTGTCAACAAAATTGTGGAGTACAAAAACCTGGTGGAGAATCAGACAGATCTGAAACTAAAGAGCCTAAGATCAGACAACGGTGGAGAGTATGATAACAAAGTCTTAGCCGCATTCCTTAGGAAATCTGGCATAAAGCATTAGCAAACAATTGCCTACACACTGGAACAGAATGGCGTGAGTGAGCGGGCAAACCGCACCATTGTTGAGACAGCATGGACTATGCTAAGTGATGCTGGCCTAGAAAAGAAGTTTTGGGTAGAAGCAGTATCTACTGCAGTATACCTAAAGAATCGTGCACCTACAGTGGCCGTCAAAGATAAACCGCCACTGGAGGCGTGGTCCAGGAAAAAGCCAAGCATCAGTCATCTTCGTGTCTTTGGGAGCAAAGCTTTTGCACATGTACCAAAGGAGAAAAGGAGAAAGCTAGATCCAAAATCTATAGAATGTATAATGCTCGGATACTGCGACGAAAGCAAAGGATACAGACTTTGGGATATTACAAGTTAATGTCTTCTTAAATCCAGAGATGTGGTATTCTACGAGACAGCACCACTAACTGGAGCAGTGGAGCAACAACAAAATGTATTATTGGATATACAGGCAGCAGAAAGCGTGTCTGAATCTGAGAGTGTCAAAGCAGACAACAAGTCAGAGAACAGAAGTTCCACGAGGAGCATCAAAGGTATTCCAGGCAAGAAATACAGTGAGGAGTATGCAAATATAGCTTACTGTGAACCTCAAAACATACAGGAAGCAAAGTCAAGCAGTGATTGGACAGAGTGGAAGTCAGAAATTGATACAGAACTGTCAACACTACATAATCTACTGTTATATCAACTAGACTTTGATTCTGCATTCCTTAATGGAGAATTGATTGAGGAAATTTATATGGAACCATCTGAATATTATAATATGGACATATTCCAAACTGGGAAAGTTTGTCTCGTGAAGAAGTCGCTACAGATGGAGCCATGCTCCTCTATCCCTTTAATAGGATTAATTGAACCAGGGCAGTCAGACTTAATCCCCTGCTGTAATGACTTAATCCCCTGCTGTATTGTTCTCTATGTATTGTATTGCAGCTGAGAACAATAGATGAAAGGCTTATGCTAATAAACCATGGTGCACCTAGGCGCAGCAGAGAAGGCAAGATGAGCGAGGGTCCATCTGTATATGGTCTCAAGCAAAGTGGTCATTGCTTGAGACCATATACAGATGGAGTTGGATGCAGCGTTACTAGAAATTAACTTTGTTAGGTCAGAGACTGATCACTGCCTATACCACAAAACCATCAAAGAAAAGTTGTTAATCATAGCTGTCTATGTGGATGATTTACTTTTGGCAGGTCAAGAAGATCACATCACTGATGTCAAGCACCAGCTTAAACAAAGATTCAAGTTGAAAGATCTAGGGCCTGCAAATAATCTATTAGGTATGAAAATTGTACAAAACCTGCAAGAGGGAACTGTTACAATTGACCAACAAGCATACATTGAGGCAACAATTTCAAAGTACGGAATTACAGATGCAAAACCAGTAAGTACGCCCATTGACAAAAGAACAAAGATAATCAAGGCCATGTCAACAAGCCAGTTCGCAAATAATTAGTGATGAGCGGATTCGGTTTTACTCGGTTTTACTCGGTTTTACTCGGTTTTACTCGGTTCTCAAAACGGCATCTTATTGGCTCAGGGATGTCACGTGTTTTGGATAGCCAATAAGATGCCGTTTTGAGAACCGAGTAAAACCGAGTAAAACCGAGTAAAACCGAACCTCGCTCATCACTACAAATAATCCTGGGAGACAATGTTGGATTGCAGTAAAGAGAATACTATGGTACCTCAAAGGTACAAGTTCACTAAAGCTGAAATTTACAAGATCAGCAGATACCAGCTTAAATGTATTCTGTGATGCTAACTGGGGATCAGTTAAGGATGATAGACGTTCTTATACTGGATACCTGTTTGCACTAGCAGGTGCAGCCATAAGCTGGGCAAGTAGGAAACAACCCACAGTTCCTCTTTCTACAACAGAGGCAGAATACATGGTGCTTACAGAAACTTAAAAAGAGGCGCTTTAGATAAGAGAGACTTTATGCGAATTAGGTATTCATTACCACAGTGAGATCATCAACATAAAGTGAGATAACAAGGGAACAATTGATCTTTCTTGTAGCACAAAGCACAATGGACGGTCTAAGCACATTGCTATAAGATATCATTTCATTAGTGAGTTGGTGGGAAACAAGTCCATCAATGTGGAATATGTTGCAAGTGAAGAAAATATTGCCAACATGTTGACAAAAGGACTGTCATCGCACTTGCTACTTGCATTCCTGATGGAATGTGGACTAGAATATGGTTGATGTTGATTTATTCTTACTGTTTTCACTTCCCGTTATGTTTTCGGTTACAGAAGTGACCTTATTGATTTGTTTGATAAAATGTCATGTCCGTTAAACTTGTGACCAAAGACAGTCTTGAGCAAGGGGGAGTGTTAGGACACGGTGCACTTTGTGCCTGTCTCCTTCTGTGTATCAGTCTATGAGTGCATCCCCTAGTGTTAGAGCTCTAGTGCCAGGAGTCACTCGGAGGCGGAGTCTTATGATGTAGTTCCTGTTCCTCCATCTCAGGGAGAGTGAGGAAAGTGTGACACACAGAGAGACTGAGAGACAGAGCCCTGGTATACAAGTGTGCACAGCTGAGACTGGGAGCAGATCTCAGCTACAGAGACTCACAGTGTTCCAGTGCGTGCATCATCTTCTTTACAGCAGGAGTCAGACTGCATAGCTGTGCAGTCCTCCATGTGCCACCACCACAGACATCTCCTGATAAGTACCACTACCTAATGCTGTTACCTTGTGTGATATATGGGCTCCTGTTTACCGCTTTCAGTATTACATCTGAGTCACCTGTGTACACTAAATAAACCTGCATTACTGTTTAGGTCTTCAAGTGTGTGGACTGACGTCACTGCACCAGATAGCCCAGTACACTCTGCCAACAGTGTGTAACCGCCTTTATACATACATTACATTATACTTCACAAGAATATGGTTTATTATATATTAACCAAGGGGCACAGAAGATGTACTCTGTAATAGTTAGCCAAACCTGTGTGGGGGCTGGACATGCCCCAGTGTAACCTGGCCACACCCTTAAGCATGGGCCCCTACAGCATTCCCCCAGTTTGCCCTTTATGCCCCAGTCCGACACTGACACAGTATACTGGGTTTTAACTTTTAACACTGGGGCAGAGCCCTTGTATGTATATAGACAGATCCAGAGCCCCTCTGGACTGATACTGATACATAGGACACACTAGGACACATCAGTCCCTAGAGGTAAACCCAGTATATTGGGCTTTAACACTGGGACAGAGCCCCTGGATGTATATGGACAGATCACCCATTGGAGCAGATGTCGTAACCTGGAGAAGGCATAAGGAAGTGATAAACCAGTGATAAATGTAAGGTTATAAACACACCAGCCAATCAACTCCAATATGTAAATTAACAGTTAGGAGTTGATTGGCTGGTGTGTTTATCACCTTGCTTTTATCACTGGTTTATCACTTCCTTATGCCTTCTCCATGTTAATACATCTGCCCCACTGTCAGATACATGACAGACAGAGCCCCCCTGGACTGATAGTGATACATAGGACACACTAGGACACACCAGCTCCTGGATGTACACACAGTATACTGAGTTTTTTTTAATACTGGGGCAGAGCCCCTGGATGTATATGGATTATGGATAGATCAAATTTGCGAAAGAGACGCAATTTTGTGATACATTAATTTACTAAGTATTACTTCACATGGAAATCCCATGTCAAATGAGACTCGCACTACAATTCACGACAAATAACCATCAGTACAAACATTGTCAAAATAACATTGGTGGAAATTGTATAATTACTAAGAAACTGTAAATACGCACAAACTCACACCAAAATTGCAAAAAATACACACCTCAATGCACAAAATCAATGCAATGGGTTTTTTTGAGGGTCTTGACATGTGAACTGAAAACCATTTTTTCACTAAGTTCCAACCAAAGCCCCACCAAAATTGCACCTCAACACACCACTTCCAAAAAGCAACATAAGAAACCATTTTATTTATGGCTAATAATCCGACTAAATTACCGGCAGCACTCACTTTTTTGCTATCAACTATGGCAGAGGCAGGTTTTCTGCAGAGACTGTTTAATATTAATATATCCTCGCCGAGAGACTGCACATTTTACCCCATGTGTGATGCCTGCAGTTATTGCAATTAGCATACTAATCCCTTAAAATATCTTCTTCTGTATTAATCACTTTAATCAATTTTAACTTATTGCTGAAAAAGTAACACTTTGTTATTGCATGTAATTCCCCCCCCCCCCCCCCCCCAAAGAATCTGTTTTAAAGCCTAAAAAAAAAATAAAAAAAAATTGGGGGTTAGGTGTGGTGGACTGCGAGAGGCATATGTGGTAACAGCACAAGTTTTATGCGTTCCAATATACCATACAAACCTGGTCTTGCTGTGTCTTCTGTCCATCCGTCCATCCGTCACGCTTTCCTTGTCCCACTCCTCTGCTCCGTCCTCAGTCCGGCGGGCCGGCTCCAGCCTCTTCTTCTCTTCCCTGTCCGTCATGCCGCGGTCCATGTCCCAGGCCACCCCTCTGCTCCTCAGTCTGGCGGGTGGCGGCTCCTCTCCTCTTCACTGGCGCGGTGTGACGTCATGACATCACGCCGCGCTGTACAATAAACTGTATGTACAGGAAAGCAGGAACTGAGCTGGGGGGTTTCTTCTCCTGCAGGAACTGCTGCACGGGTGGCTGGCGGCAGGCCATGGCCCAGCGTCAGTGGGAGAACAGGCAGAGGCAGCAATAGCAGCCAGCGGTATGAGCAGACCGGGCCCTCCACACTCTGTGAGAGTCGCCGGGCCCAGGACAAGTGTACCCAGGGTACCCCCTTGATAGCGGCCCTGGTGGATTGAGCCACAGCCTCAGGACACTGGGTGTCATAATCCATCACAGTGAGAATTAAGCTCTTCTCTGATTTGCTGGACATAGGTATAAAACCTAGGGGGTCATTCCGAGTTGTTCACTCGCTAGCTGCTTTTACCAGCAGTGCAAACGCTAAGCTGCCACCCTCTGGGAGTGTATCTTAGCTTAGCAGAAATGCGAACGAAAGGATCGCAGCGCTGCTACAAAAAAAATTGTGCAGTTTCAGAGTAGCTCGAGACTTTCTCCTTCCTTGCGATCACTTCAGACTATTTAGTTCCTGTTTTGATGTCACAAACACGCCCTGCGTTCGGCCAGCCACTCCCCCGTTTCCCCAGCCACTCCTGCGTTTTTATTTGGCACGCCTGCGTTTTTCAGCACACTCCCCGAAAATGGTCAATTACCACCCAGAAACACCCACTTCCTGTCAATCACTCAACGATCAGCAGTGCGACTGAAAAGCGTTGCTAGACCTTGTGTAATACTGCATCGGCTTTTGTGAAAGTACGTCGCGCGTGTACACTGCGCATCATACACATGTGCAGAAGTGCCAATTTTTTGCCTGATCGCTGTGCTGCTAACGAAAGCAGCGAGCAAACAACTTGGAATGACCCCCCTAATGTCTACAGCCACATGCTAAAATCAGTAAGGATCTCTGATGGAAGTGCGAGCACTGAAGCTACTGACAGATATCACAGAAATGACAGAAAAAAGTAATCAGGCTTTCCCAGCCAGAACAAATCAGCCTTTGTTTCTTCAGTGCTTTGTTCCATCATAGTAACAATAACATAGTTTTTGAAGTTGAAAAAAAACAAAATGTCCATCGAGTTCAACCTTTTTTATAATTCTTACACTAATCTATATGCAACACTAGTTTAACTATAATGACCAGGAAGAAGTTGTTATATAATTTAACTAACAATATAATTCATGCTTTTTCTAAAATACACTCTCTTTAAATGCTATATCCTTGGATCTTTATTTCAGTTAGGAATTTATCTAACCCATTTTTAAACATATTGATTGAGTCCACCATTACTACCTTCTCAGGCAGAGAATTCCAAATCATTACTGCCCTTACTGTGAAGAACCCTTTCCTTCGCTGGGTCTGACATATTCTCCCCTCTAACCTCAGAGGGTATCCGCGTGTCCTGTGTAGAAATTTTGCAATAAACAAATCTCCTGACAGATTCTTGTATTGTCCCTTTTATCAGGGGCATCTCTAGAGAGGAGGGGACCCGTGTGCAGATTCCGTGTGTGGGCCCACTCCTCTCTCGTAGCCGTCACCGCTACTGCTGCGCCATTTTTTCGCCATGTGCTGTAGACTCTGGCACTGTACCAGAGTCTCCAGTGCTCAGTGCGCTAGCAGTGGTGGTCTGTGTAGAAATTTTGCAATAAACAAATCTCCTGACAGATTCTTGTATTGTCCCTTTTATCAGGGGCATCTCTAGAGAGGAGGGGACCCGTGTGCAGATTCCGTGTGTGGGCCCACTCCTCTCTCGTAGCCGTCACCACTACTGCTGCACCATTTTTTCGCCATGTGCTGTAGACTCTGGCACTGTACCAGAGTCTCCAGTGCTCAGTGCGCTAGCAGTGGTGGTGACGGCTACAGGAGAGGAGGGGGCCCACACACAGTCAGTGAGGGACTCTGGAAAGGTAAGTATAGGAGAAATGGGTGCAGTGTATGTGATGTGGGGCCCCCTGGACTCACAGGCCCATGTGCACCCATTATAGATACGCCACTGCCTTTTATATATTTGTAAATATTAATAATGTCTCCTGTTAGCCACCTCTTTTTGAGTGTAAACATACCTAACCTAGTAAGCCTTTCTTCATAATCCAGTACCTCTAGCCCTCTAATCAATTTGGTGGCTCGCCTCTGAACCCTTTTAAGTTCCAAGATGTTTTTTGTATTGAGCAGTGCACAGAACTGAACACAATATTCACGGTGTGGCAGTACCAATGATTTATACAATGGCAGGATTACACTCTCATCCCTTGTCTCAATTCCCCATTTTATGCATGCTAACACCTTATTTGCATTTGATGCTGCACTATGACAGTGGGTACTGCTACTAAGTCTATTATCAATGAGCACCCCCAAATCTTTTTCAATTACCGTTTCCCCTACAATTTCTCTATTTAGTTTATAGACTGCATGATTGTTTTTAGTCCCAAAGTGCATAAATGTAAATTTTTCTATATTGAACCTCATTCTCCATTTATCTACCCAAACTTCCAATTTAAAAAGGTCATTCTGTAGAGACTCAACATCCTTGTCTGAATTAATTATTCTACACAGTTTAGTATCATCTGCAAAAATTTACACTGTTCTCTCTAGACCTACTCCTAGGTTATTAAGAAATATGTTAAACAGTAGTGGCCCGAGTACGGACCCTTGCGGTATTCCACTGAGTACTGGGGCCCAGTCGGAAAACATCCCATTGACCATAACTCACTGTTCCTTGTCATCCTGCCAATTACTTACCCAAGTGCAAATAGTGATTACTAAACCAAGTACTCCTAATTTGATATTCAGCCTCATGTGAGGCACTGTGTTGAAGGCCTTTGCAAAATCTAAATAGGCATCTACTGCCTTTCCCTGATTAATATTTTTGCTCACTTTCTCATAGAAGCTAATTAAGATATTTTGACATGACCTGTCCCTCACAAAACCATGCTGGTTCCTATTAATAACCTTGGAGGTTTTCAGGTAATCCTGTATGCTATCCCTTATTATACCTTTTAGTATTTTCTCCACTATAAATGTCTACCTTACCGAACTATAGTTACCGGGATTAGTTTTAATTCCCTTTTTAAATATTGGGAGTACCTCTGCTATTCACCAGTCCTTCGGTATCATGCCTGATGTAATTGAATTATAGAAAATGAAATGTAAAGGCCTTGCTAGTTCTGATTTAAGCTCCATAAGCACCCTTGGGCGAAGTCCATCTGGACCAGAAGATTTATTTATCTTAATTTTACTCAGTCTCTCCCGGAATAATTCCTCATTTAACCAAGTACTTAGCAATGGGATGCTATCAACGCTTTCATTGTGCACTACTCACACCAACTGGTCCCTTCTAGTAAACACTGATGAAAAGAGACTTCCGCTTCCGGGTTCATGGGAGCTGCAGCGTGATCGCTCAGCTCTGCTCCGTGGCCCTCAGCTAATTACCTTTTTCACGGCACCCCTGCCTCCAATACCCCCCGCACGTATACCTCCCTGCTCCCGGGGCTCCAGATGGACAAATTCCTCTCCTCTCTTCCCTCCACTAAGCCGCAGCAGCAGAGCCACTTGGAGAAGCGCCGAGCAGAGCCTCACATGGCGGCGGGTCAAGACGCTGCATCACCTCTCCCTGCTTCCAAGAAAGCAGCGGCGCCCTCCCCAGATGAAGACCTTCCACAGGTACGCAAGTCCCCGGACACCCCGGACACTTATGGGGATATAGTGGAGGCGATTAGGCATGCAATGACCCCTCTCCTAGCACAGGCAGTGACGGAGATTACCCAGCAAATACAGCAGCTGCAGATCAGGGTGGGAGACACTGAACGTCGGGTTGGTACTGTTTGCCACGATTTAGCTGATGCACAGAGTGCTATTGATAGACTCCAGAGAGATAACTATCACCTCTGGAACAAGATAGACGATATTGAAAACAGGACAAGAAGATGTAATATAAGATTAGTTGCAGTTCCTGAATCTGTAAAAGGCCCTGACCTTATGCTTTTTGTGAACACCACTCTACCTAAACTCCTGAAAATTGAATCTGAATGTGCTGAGCTAGTAGTGGAAAGGGTTCACAGACTTGGACCCTCCCCGAAACCGTATGACAAAAGACCAAGGGTAGTCATCTTCAAATGTTTAAGTTATCTCCACAAGCTTGCTATATGGAAGGCGTCCCGCAGAGAGCACACTTTGCTCTGGGAAGGTTCACGGATTCGTATATTTCAGGACTTTTCGGTTGAACTTACTAAGGCACGTAAAGCGTTTTCGCCAATCTGCTCCTTCTTAGTGGCAGCCAAACAAAAGTTTGCCCTCATGTATCCGGCCAGGCTCCGCATCTTTATTGATGATAAACATTATGACTTTACCTCCCCTGCCGATGCCCAGGCCTTTTTGGATGAAGGATCCCAGGCAGCCTATGACGACATTTCTGACTCTCCAGCGTCTGCCAATGCTTGAATGGACTTTTACAACTTCATTCTACCTGTTTCTCCTCACATCATCTCTCGTACAACATCCCTGTCTATGTTCTGATTGTTAAGTATGCTATATGCCATATACGCTCTAAGTAAGGGATACACGATCTTACCTGTTCTCAGTCGCTACTTGCTACCGACCATATGCTGTTTTATATATATTACCATAATCTTCATACAGTTTAAGATACTTGTGACATGATATTTTGACTACTAAAATATGACTGTGGATTTCTTATATCACTTCGCCCCCCCCCCTTTCCCTCCCCCCCTCCTCTTCCCTTTCATTTTCATATATGTCTTAATATTTACACAAGCTATTAGGGTATACTCATGTTTTGGGCCATGGAGCCTCTCCCATGCCCCGATCGAGGATTGTCTCATAGCCACTGTGACCGCACGGCTCCACCTCTCTCTTTTTCTCACACGGTTCGGAAGTTACCTTTGTTGGAGTTTGATAACTTCTCCGCATGTTGCTCATGCATCGATGCATTTTGCTGTACATGTTTCGTTTGTTTTTGTCTTGTGTCTCCCCCTACCCCCTTGTTCTTTCCCATTTCTGTTTTCTCCCCTTATCTAGGATACTCAGTGGCTTCTTGAAGACATACTCCTTCCATCAGGCTTTCCATTCCCTAATCCCAGGGTAACGAATGTTAAGATCGGTTCCATCAATATCGGGGGATTTCTTACTCCGGCGAAGAGACGTAAGACACTCACATACCTGAATAGGCTCAAATTACATATTGCTTGTATTCAGGAAACTCACCTGTCAGCTGCTGAAACGGTTAAATTGCAAATGCTTAATTGGCATGTTCTTGCATCTGCCCCCTACAATACCAAATCTAGGGAAGTAGTAGTCCTAGTTTCCAAATCCTTACCTATAGATGAAGTTACTGTCCAAGCAGACTCAAATGGCAGATATGTAGTGGTGTCTTTCCGACTTTATGCTAAAACCTACACACTCTGCACTCTATATGCTCCTAATGTTTACACTAAAACCTTTTTCAAGACTATACTTCGTATTTTGCTTCCTCTTTCTTCTTCCAATATTATTTTATGTGGAGATTTCAACCTTATCTCTCACCTGCACTTGGATAAATCCCATCCTTAAACACGCGCACCCTCTCTCCCTAAATTAGGGGTCCCTACCCTTTTTCATTTACTGCAACTGACTGATGTATGGAGGGCTACTCACCCAATTGATAAAGGCTATACTTGCTTGACCTCGGCACACCACGCGTTTTCTAGAATAGATTACATTGCCCTCTCCAACTCGTTGTTTACTCAAGTTGTTGAATCTGATATTGAACCAATTGTTATTTCAGATCATGCTCTTGTATGGGTGACCTTTAAAACACAGCATGAAATTTCTGACCACAAAATCTGGAGGTTCCCTGCCCACCTACACAATTCCCCAAATTTTATTTCTCATGTCAATCATTCCTGGGATGACTTTCATCTCAACAATGAAAGTGCTTTGGCCTCGGATCCTGCCCTTTATTGGATGGCGGCTAAGGCAGTATTAAGAGGGTCTGTTATGTCTTATGAATCCCAATTGAAAAAGACAACCTCAGAATCCTATCTTGTGAAACAACAACTACTTACTGACGCTTATTCTACCTACACTAGAGACCCGACACCCACGAATAGGACAAATGATCTTACGGCACAGGCTCACTTTGATGAAGTTCTCCAATCACTAACAGATAAATATCAGTTTGCATCCAATTTTAGATATCATCAATTTGGCAACAAGACGAGTAAATTACTTACTAATATTCTGAATAGCACCAGACCTGCTATGGCGGTTCATCCGTTACTATTGCCTGATGGTTCCTATACTACATCCAATAAACAAATAACTGACGTTATGAGAACGTTCTATGCTGAACTATACTCTGCACCCCACTCTTTAGATCCCTCAGGACCAACTATGGATGAGGATTCCTCCTCACATGTTCCTCCTTATTTGAAAAATGTATCCTTCGCCCCTGTCCCTGAAGAATATCTTTTGCGACTGACTAAACCCATATCATTAACAGAAGTCCAAGATGCAGCTAAAACACTTAAGCAAGCTAAATCTCCTGGTCCTGATGGGTTTAGTGGCGACTTTTATAGGATGTTCAGTGATAGAATTTGTCCTATATTGGTCTCTGTTTTTAATTCTATCCTTTTCAATCACAATGCCCCCCTTTATTTTAATTCAGCCATTATTAAGGTCCTTCCTAAACCAGGTAGGCCACATGATCTACCTGGGTCTTATAGACCAATTTCCTTGTTAAATTCGGATTATAAATTACTAACAAAAATCCTCGCTACCAGATTAAATCCTGTATTGCCACACATTATTCTTCAGGACCAGACAGGTTTCATTAAAGGCAGGCACTCTGTTATAAATATTAGGAAAGTTTTAGCAGCGATCCAGGCATTCTATGGCAGGGCCTCAGACACTGGTGAAAAAATGATACTAAGTGTAGATGCAGAAAAGGCCTTCGATTTAATACTATGGCCTCATCTGTTTTCTACTATGGAACGCTTTGGTTTCCCTGCTCTCTTTATTTCCTTTATCCAGACTCTGTACAGATCTTCTTCCTCCCAGATTGCCTGTAATGGCTTTTTGTCCCCCCCTTTTCCTATTCAGAGAGGCACGAGGCAAGGGTGTCCCATGTCCCCACTCCTGTTTGCTTTGGCGATCGAACCTCTAGCAATGTCACTCCGATCAGCTGCTTTGCTCAGAGGTATATCGATCGCCTCCTCGGAACTAAAAGTATCACTTTTCGCTGATGATATGCTTCTGTTTATTTCGAACCCTGAGACTTCCCTCCCCGCAATCATGGACATAATATCCGCATATCATACTCAGTCTGGATATAAAATTAATGTTTCTAAATCAGATATCTTACCTATAACACCACTGTCTGTTTTGACCCTCTCCTTGCCGATAATAAGTCAATTTGCTATTCAAGACCACTCTATAAAATACTTAGGGATTCAAATTACCAGGAACCCACTCCAAATATACAGGGCCAACTTTACACCTTTGCTTAATAAAGTTCTCTCTCAATTGGATGGATGGAATAAATTACCATTATCTCTACTGGGTAGGGCAGCCGTTGTCAAAAGTATAACTTTCCCTAAAATTTACTACGCAATACAAATGCTTCCTTGTACCATTTCTTCTCAAGATGTCCTCAAACTTAATAAAGCCGTTTCATCCTTTCTCTGGCAGAATAAAAAGCCTAGGCTATCGCTCCTGAAATTGACTAAACACAAAAGAGAAGGGGGTTTGGGGATCCCAGATTTTCTGCTGTACTCTAGGGTTGCGCAATTCCGATACATATCAGATTGGTTATTAGAAACTTCAGACTATGTTGATTTTACTCTAGAACAATCTATTTTCCAGCCGTTTTACCCGGGGGCCCTCCTTCATTCCCCAATACAAATTATTTCCTCATCCGTTCTATAGCACATACTTTTTAAAGACACGTATGACAGCTGGCTTACAATACACAAGACTCTGCAATCTACCCACAGTTACTCCCCATTTATCCCGATATGGGGCAATCCAGCCTTCCAGCCCTCCCTGCACAACCCCGCAATCAGATTGTGGCGTGAAAAGGGATTGAATTTAGCAACAAAATTGTTTGATCCGGGTGGTCATATTTTCTCCTTTGCACACATAGTAGAACGATACGATATACCTAATTCTCACTTCTACCTATACCTTCAAATACGCCACTACATATCTTCCTTGCAAAATACCCGTCCATTTACTAAGGTTAATTTACCTTTTGCGAACCTGCTTCGTTCTCTGCCATGCTGTAAGTTTAAATCATCTTCCCTATACACATTACTCCTCTCTCCACGTAATGACAAAGGTGTTTTACCTCTGTTAGAATCTTGGAAAAGGGATATACCAGATGTTGATGGAATCCATCAATTATTACAGCCTTACTCCAAAACTATGGGGTATATTTACTAAGATTCGTATTAGTACCGATTTGGAGTGAGAATCATCACGAATGACATCGAAAGTGTATTTGTGCAACTTTTTGAATTTGTTACGCCTCATTTACTAAGCTGTCGTATTTGTATTTTTCGTGTTTTACGATGTCGATGTCATTCGTGGTTTTGTAAGGTATAATATATATTGATAACCCCACAAAATCACCTGCCTCTAAACTCCTTAACCTCACCTCTTCACTTGGTCTCTCCCAGTGGACCACCTCACCCTCCCATGTGAACGGGAGCTCACTGGATCTGGTTTTCACTCACCGCTGTGATATTTCTGATTTCTCCAATTCCCCTTTTCCCCTCTCTGACCACCACTTGCTCTCTTTCAACTTATCTATCTCAGCTTCCCCATCTCTCCCTCCTAAGGCTACCACCACGAAGCGTAACATTGAGGCTATTGACACCTCATCCCTATCCTCCCTGTTTGACTCCCTTCTCTCTCCTCTTCTCTCTCTCTCACATGCCCTGAACAAGCCACATCCCTATACAATGCATCTCTTACTTCTGCCCTTGACTCTGTTGCTCCGCCAACCACTATTCACCCTCGCAAATCAACACCTCAACCCTGGCACAACAAATGCACCAGATATCTACAAAAATGCTCACGTACTGCCGAGCGACAGTGGAGGAAATCACGCTCTAAAGCAGACTTCCTCCATTTCAAATTCATGCTCTCATCCTTCAGTACTGCCCTTTCCCTTGCTAAACAATCATACTTCAAAATCCTCATTTCTACCCAGTCTTCCAACCCCCGGCGCCTCTTTGCCACTGTTAACTCCCTCCTCTGCCCACCACCATCTCCTCTCCCTTCCTCATTGTCTGCTCTTGACTTTGCCACTTATTTCACATCCAAGATTGACTCCATACATCAGGATATCACATCCCACCAGACCAGCAACCAGCCACCACCCATCCCTTGCCACCCCTCCCCTTCCCTCTTACCAACTCTGACATCTTTCTCCCATGTATCTGGCGAGGAAGTCATGGCCCTCATCCGTTCCTCCCCCCCCCACAACCTCACCGCTCGACCCTATCCCCTCCAACCTCCTCCGCTACCTCTCTCCTTCTGCCTGTTCCCATCTTGCCCACCTTCTCAATCTCTCCCTTTCATCAGGCACTGTCCCCTCTGCCTTCAAGCATGCTCTTGTCTCCCCTATTCTTAAAAAACCTACCCTTGATCCTAACACTCTCTCCAATAATCGACCCATCTCTCTCCTCCCATTTGCCTCCAAACTTCTTGAGCGTATTGTCTATAATCGCCTCACTGCCTTTCTTTCCTCTCACTCACTGCTTGACCCATTCCAGTCTGGTTTCCGTTCTCTCCACTCCACTGAAACTGCCCTCACAAAAGTCTGCAATGACCTCCATGCAGCCAAATCTAAGGGCCACTACTCTCTGCTTATTCTTCTTGACCTCTCTGCTGCTTTTGACACTGTGGACCACCCTCTCCTTCTGCAAATCCTTCACTCTCTTGGTCTGCGTGATACTGCCCTCTCCTGGCTGTCCTCCTACCTCTCTGATCGTTCCTTCTCTGTCTCCTCTCATGATGCTATCTCCCCCCCACTTCCACTAACTGTTGGTGTTCCCCAAGGCTCTGTTCTTGGTCCTCTCCTTTTCTCTCTCTATACTTCCTCTTTAGGTGAACTCATTAGTTCTTTTAACTTCCAATACCACCTCTATGCTGATGACACTCAAATCTACCTCTCCTCCCCTGATCTCTCCACGGCTCTCCTCACTCGGACCTCAAACTGTCTTTCTGCTATCTCTTCCTGGATGTCTCAGCGCTTTCTTAAACTTAACATGTCTAAGACTGAGCTGATCATCTTCCCACCCTCCCGCACAGCCTCACCTCCCACAATCTCATTATCCATTGATGGCACGACTATCTCCCCTAGCCCCCAAGTACGCTGTCTTGGCGTAATCCTTGACTCCTCCCTCTCCTTCAAACCACACATTCAGCACCTCTCACAAACCTGTCATTTTCATCTCAAAAACATTTCTAGAATCAGACCTTTTCTCACCCAGGATGCCACTAAGATCATTATTCACTCACTGATTATTTCCAGACTGGACTACTGTAATCTCCTCCTAACTGGCCTCCCTGACAATTACCTCTCTCCACTCCAATCTATCCTCAGTGCTGCTGCCCGGCTCATCTTCCTCACCAAACGCACTACGTCTACCTCCCCTCTCCTACAGGCCCTCCACTGGCTTCCCTTCCCTTTCAGAATCCAATTCAAACTTCTCACACTCACTTACAAAGCTCTCACCCACTCCTCTCCCATTTACATCTCTGACCTTATCTCCCTTTACTCTCCCACCCGTCCTCTTCGCTCTGCTAATGCACGCCGACTCTCCTGTCTTCTGATTACTTCCTCCCACTCCTATCTCCAAGATTTTTCACGTGCTGCTCCCTTTCTCTGGAATTCTTTACCTCTTCCCCTCAGACTCTCCACCTCTCTACAAAACTTCAAACAGGCTCTTAAGACCCATTTCTTTACCAAACCTAGCCAAATCTCAACCTAACCTTCTGTTCCATGCTCTCTATGTACCCCATCTGTGTCACCCCTGTCTGTCTACCCCTCCCCTTAGAATGTAATCTCTCACGAGTAGGGCCCTCTTCCCTCATGTGCTTATACTTTTCTTACTTTAATAATCCTCAACTGCCCAGATCCCGCAGTTTTTGGCCACCTGGAACTTATCTCTATGTTTACTGGTGTAGTTATGCTTAGTTGCCCTGTACTTGTCCTATATTGTCTTCAACTGTAAGTCACTGTTTTCCTGTTTTGATTATGTGCATATGTACTCTGTAATTGGGCGCTGCGGAACCCTTGTGACGCCATATAAATAAAGGATAATAATAATAATAATAATAATGCGGCCGATTTTGAGGTTTGTCGGCCGTGTTCTGTGGTTTTTGTTACGAATGCGTCACATTTCGGTTACGGCAGTGTTTGTCCGTTCACTGGCGCGTTTTTTTCCTAAGTTTCGTTTTTGTCACTCGTCCGTGATTGGTTAGATTCGTGATGGAGGAGTGTCTGTGCACATTACTATAAAAACGCCCCAAACCGGCCGCACCTCATGGGTTTAGCTAGTGGAGAGGAGAGAGGAAGGTGTATTAGGAGTTGGAGAGTTTTGTGGAGTTTGTGGAGGATTTGAGGCGGAGTTTTGTGATTGTTGAGTGCTGTACTGTGTGTGTAAGTAGTCTTGTCATACTAGTTGTGTAGTTATTTAAAAGTCTGTCTATTTTTTTGTCTTTTGTTTTTTAGTTACGTCTATTGTCATTGTTTGTGAGTGAGTGTGTGTGTGTGTGTGTGTGTGTGTGTGTGTGTGTGTGTGTGTGTGTAGTGGTAGTGGAGGAGTGTGTTATTTGTTTTATTTTATCTGTGTTATTTGTGGTTTGTTCTGTTTATGTCCCAGTCAGAGATGAGTGTGGTGGAGGAGGTGAGTGAGGTGGAGGAGGTGAGTGAGGTGGAGGAGGTGAGTGAGAGGGAGGAGGTTAGTGAGGTGGAGGAGGTGAGTGAGAGGGAGGAGGTTAGTGAGGAGGAGGGGGAGGTTGCGGCTGCGGCTTCCACTAATAGTGATAGTGATGGTGTTGTGGCTCCGCAGCCACGCACCACTACAAAGACGGGCCGCAATGGAAAGTTTAGTTACTCCGAAAATATGGCTCTGGTGCGGGAGCTGATGAGGCATCATCGCCAGTTGTTTGGGTCTGATGCAGCAAAGGTGTCGACCCGCAGGAAGACTGTTCTGTGGGGGAAGGTTGTTGCTGCTGTGAACAGTGAGGGTGTGGTGAGGCGGACCGAGGACACCTGTCGGAAATGCTTCTACGACATCAAGCGCCGTGTGAAGGCGAAGATGGCGAAGGAGGCAAAATCTGCCCGTCAAACCGGGGGTGGACACCCCTTCCGAGCGTCTTATAAAGATTGGGAGGAGCCTATGCGTACGCTGATTCCGCCAGAGGTGGTTTCTGCCATTCATGTCCGGGATTCGGACCGCCCAAGGCAGGATGGTGAGTTTTTAATATTTCTGCCTTTATTTTTAACATCTGTGCTTTGCCCTAATTGTGTGTAAATTATTTATGCTAATTGTGTTGCTAATTTGATTTTTTTTTAAAATGTGTTGGTGATGTAGTGCAGGCCTGGCCACCCTGTGGTTCTCCAGCTGTTGTCAAACTACAAGTCCCATCATGCCTTACCACAGTTTGGTACTTACTGAATGACAAATGTGTTGGTGGGCATGCTGGGATGTGTAGTTGCACTACATCTGGGGAGACACAGGTTGGGCCGGGATGGTGTATTGTGACTCTTAATTATGGTTTTTTAGCCATTATGTATTGTCAATGTTTCTGGTTGTGTTGGTCATTTTCTGCTGTCTGCTTTTCCAAGTAAATGTTATTTTGAGTTTATTAATGAAGTGTGATGACTGTGTTTTATGCATATGTTTTTTAATATTTCCTTTTTCCATGGATGTATGTTTATTTTGTGTTGTTCTGGTTTATCATTGGTTTTGATGATGTGTATTTGCATGCATTTGTAGGTTTGTTGATTTTATTTTAGTGCAGATATTTGTGGCTACTGTAATTTTTTTTTGCGTTAAAAAATGTTAACTGAGCATGCAATATTGTGGCTGTGTAAAGCTACGACGTATGTGTTTTAAGTAGTATAATATTGGCCATTATTTGCATTTCTGTATGTATTGTATGGTTTTTTTTTTGGCATTGAAAGTATACACAGCCAATGCAGTCATGCATTCAAGGCTAAGCATCGCTTAGTTTAAGTCACAGCAGCTACCACATATGTTTTCATCCCAAAAATAATTTTGCATACACTTAACAACCAAAGAGTATGTTCACATCGATATTCTTCTTCTTTCTACAGTACGCCAGAGAAGCAGCACAGCCAGGCCGCAGCCAACCCTGCCTAGAGCTGATGATGGTGGGAATGCTGGTAAGATTTTACTGTAACCACATATTCTGCAAACACATTTAAAATTTAAATTCTAATGAGGATACTATCACACAGGTTCTTCGTCTGTTCCGCCTCCACTAAGGCGCCCATCACAGGGCAGCGTTACTGTGGCTACAAGGCCACCCAAGAGGCCCCGTGTTCATGCTCCTGCTCCTGCACCAGCATCACCACCCCAAAGGCGCATCTCTGCAGTGTCTGCGTGCCACCACTCGCTCTTTTGGCCAGCCCCCAAAGTGAGGATCCACAATCCCCACAGTTGTCTGGTGAGTAATTTTTTTTTTTTTTTTAAACAATTAGTAAACAGTGGATTAGATTAAATAACCTGGAGAAGGCATAAGGAAGTGAAAAAACACTGTTATGTGTAAGATGATAAAGGCAGCAGTACAAAAATTATTAAAAATGTGAAGGTACATTTTGGAGATGCTTGCCTTGTGCCTTTAGCACCTTGCACATATTACTGGTTTCTCACTTACGTATGCCTTCTCCAGGTTTATACATCTGCACCACTGTTAGTACTGTAAAATCAAAACTCAAAATGACCACTCATACTTGCAATAATAAACAACTGCAAGCAGATGCTGTTAACGTAATTTTAGGATGTTAATTGTAAAATTAGAGGATGCCCATATCAACACATTTCCACAAATGTTTTTTGGCAACAAAAATAAACCCAAAAAAACTCAGAAAAATCTTTAAAAAACATTGACATGGGCCACAATTCCACTTCTAAACATAGGGCACCTTAAAAAAGAAAATAACATTGTTAATGTGTACATTTTATACCACTATATTAGTAAACGTTTTCGCCAGACCACTGACTGCCTTGACCAATGTATGATTGTATTGTTCAACACATTTTTGATTTTTGTGTGTTGGGCCAAAGGAAGCTTCATAATCCAAAAGAAAATGTAGTACTTTAAATTTGTAAGAGTACATGGAGTGTAAACAGTAATTATGACTCTGAATCCTACAATTTCAAAAAATTACAAACAACTGAGTAGTATACGTTTGGAGCCACATCATTTAACTAAAAGGTGACCAACATAGTTAAGTTTATTCAATAATCGATTTAGCAATTACATTAATATTATGAAGTAATGCATGTTGCTGAAAAACTATTGTAAGACCAATGCGACATATGTACTAAATATTGCCTGTGTTCAACCCCATACAGACCCAGCCATCATGAGCGACTATGTCCAGCAGGACCGTGCCCAGGAGACCTTTACACTCCACCTGCAGCCCATCGATCCAACACAGGCAAACATGCCTCAGGACATACCCCAACCACCTCAATCATCCCAAAGCCCCCAAATGAGCACAACACCAGGGCCAACACAAATGGACCAAGAGTTTTGGTCAGGTTGGGCCGCACAACAGGCACAACACTACGCGTGCCTCACCACCCAAACACAACACCTGTCAAGTCTGCCCCATCATTTGCCAAGAGTGAGACGCAACTCAGGCAGACTCATAGTGCAGGTGGGCCGAATAGCGAACACTATGGAGCAGATGAGGGCAGACAACACCCAAATGCAGGCTAACCTTCAGCGCATCATGGATGATCAACAGCGGCAGCAGCAAACACTAATACAGATGATCCAGCATAACCAATTAATCAATGACAATCTGTCTCGCATGATTGGCAACAACACTGCCGCTTATACCCAGCTTACGGCAAGTTTAAATATTTTAAGCCAAAATCTAAGTGTGTTGGGCCCACACCATGTGACCTCAAGCTCAGGGACAACAACCCCAAGCCAAACCCCAGTTCAATCACCAGTTCGACGTTCAAGTCGAAGCCGTACCCACGAGCCACCACAATCCTCTGCACCCAGCACCCAAAAACGAAAAAAATAATATTGACTGTCCAGAATATGGTGGCCATTTAATTATTTAAAATCTGTGTTAGGCCTAAATTGGTATGTTGTTTAAAATAAATTGTTAACACCAAATATGTGTATTGCTTAATTAGCTACCAAAAAAACAAACACATTAGTGTCTAGGGCCAGATGAGTATTGGTTTAAAGATGTTGCCTGCCCCTAGGTGTCCTCAGCTCACCGTATGTCTAATCTATGACACCCAGCACATTGGCCATGTCCGCAAGATCACATAAAGCTACCCTGACTGCAGGCCATTGCGAATCCTGGGTAGGGAAGCTGAGAGACGCATCTATGTAGCCAGCCAAGACATCCAAAACCTGAGTGACCCATCAAAAAATAAAGGTGAGTGTCATGACCTGTAAGCAAGTCCAAATTGAGTAAAATTACATTACAGAAGCAACACTTAGACGTAGACGTGTATATATGTTTTCAATCACCAGAATTACATATTTTTAGAAGGTGGCCTGTGAAATACTAATTACTTTGCAATTCACAGGCTGTAAGCTGCCAGTAGCCATAAAGTGCAACACAGGAAGGAGTTTGTGCAGGCCTGAGACAGGGCGAGAGCGTGCTGTGTCAGGGTCTAGGGTCAGTTTGACCAGATCATACAGAGTGAAATAAGTTAGAACATTTAGTCTGAGCATCTGTATAACATGGTCATCAGCAAGTTAGTTTTAGTTTAAACGGCCAATAAAAAATAAAGGCATGCCCAGCCTACGCGGAACATGTACAACCTGCTGACCCTGTTGTTTTTCCTGGCCTGGGTTTATTGTAGCCTCATGGAGCAGTGTCAGGTATCCCACAGCAAACAATACAGCAGTACTACACACAGTAGCAGCCATTTCAGATTGAGAGTGTTGAGAAATGTGTTGGAGCCCCTTTTAAAGGTCAAAAATGACAGGTGTGAGTAATGTATAATTGACAACACATGTAAACACGCTTCTCAAAAGCAGGTCTACTTTTTTTTAGGCTTTTTGGACGAATAGTAAAATATTACGACCGCAAAACCATTTTCACGGTATAAAATACAAATACGAATGCTTAGTAAATGACCGAGTTCTATATCTAATCAGCCGCGTTTGACCGATGGTGTATTCATTCGTACTTTTACTACACAGCCGTAATAAAAATACCAATGCCCTCTTCACTGCCGTGATTTGAGTTTAGTAAATTCCCGAAATGACACTTAGAAGAAAAAACATCATCTCGGTCAAAATCGGGACCTTAGTAAATATACCCCCATGTCTATTTTACATTCTGCATACCTCCAGGAAGTACATTTTAAAACCATCCATAGGATATACGTAGCACCAGCACAAAGGAAATATATGGACTCTTCGGAATCTGGATCGTGCCCTAAATGTAGAATGGCAAATGCTAAATACTTCCACTGCTTTTGGACTTGCTCCAAAGTACTCCGTTTCTGGCGTAAGGTTCTTTCCTTCCTTAATGCAACGCTGAACCTATCCCTTACCCCCCATCCTCTAGCCTGCCTCTGTATCAATTTTTCGCACTGGGCATTAACCTCGCAACAGAAACATGTTATCCCCTTCCTAACGGTAGCTTTGACTCTAGCTAAAAAAACTTATCTTAACTTACTGGACCAAGAGGCATGCCCCCTCGATTCAAGAATTGAAAACAAGATTATTGCAGTTACTGTATTTTGATAAAAGGGCACTCTCTCTTAACCCAGGCTATCGAATATCGAAATTCATAGATAAATGGGGACAATTTATATCTTCCTTGGATGTCAACTTACAATCAAACATTTTATTGGCTGTACATACTGGTAACTAATAACTATACGGTCTAACACTGTTTTGGAAATATGATATTGTTATGTGGATTAGATATTTGAAATGTATGTCTCAAGTCCCCATTTTGCTATATCTCAGGTACCCTTTTCCTACTACTAGGGTTCTCCTTAAGCTCCTCCCCTTACCCACCTCTTTCCTACCTACCTCCCATGTCTGCGTCTCCCCACACATGATGTCCTTAACTGGTTCTGTAGATATCTCTCTTATGACACTGTAATGACACTCTTGCCTTAAACATTGTTGGAATTGTTTATATCTACTGTAAAGGTTATAGATGACTCTGAAGCTTTATAACTCATGTTACAATGTATATCTCCACAGACAGTGGACCTAATTACTTTATACATTAACCTAGTTCTAAATTGTATATTTTCGTTAAGGATGCTGTGATGGCTAGCATTGTGTCTCACATCTCTGGCCACGTACCTTTTGTATTCCAGAAACATTGTCTTTCATATACAGACATCTGGATGACATTATCTTGTGTTACTGAATATACTGTAAATTTATACCTTTTCTCAAAATTGTGAAAACCTAATAAAGCTTTGAAACAAAACACTGATGAAAAAATTGTTCAATAAATCTGCTTTATCTTTGTCATTTATCAAGACGGGTTTACTACGATATGCCGGCGGTCGGGCTCCCGGGGACCAGCATACAGGCGCCGGGAGCCCGACCGCCGGCTTACCGACAGTGTGGCGAGCGCAAATGAGCCTCTTGCGGGCTTGCTGCGCTCGCCACGCCACGGGCACGCTATTTTATTCTCCCTCCAGGGGGGTCGTGGACCCCCACGAGGGAGAATAAGTGTCGGTATGCCGGCTGTCGGGATCCCGGCGCCGGTATACTGTGCGCCGGGATCCCGGCAGTCGGCATACTGAAGACCACCCATCAAGACACCCAACTCGCCCTTTAATGGTTCTATATTTTCCATCTGTGGTGCCTGGCCACAAGGCCGAAACTAGGAATTTCGTCACCCAGGGCAAGGCAGTAATTTGGCGCCCACCACCAAAAACAACAAAGCACAAAACAAAAACAAAAAACAAACCCTATCAGACTAAATTTATCAGATTATCAAAAATTTGGAAAAAAGGGGATACTACTTGACAATATTCCCCTATGTGCCTCAAATGTCCTATGTGTTACATTCCCCACGAGCGTGTTCAACTACATGCTCCTCTGTGTGTCCCCATACATTGCACTATATCATAACACTTCACTGCACTACATTCCTCTATCCACTGCACTACATCACTATACTTCATCTCCTTCACGCTGAACTACATCACTACACTACATGCCCCTATGCACTGCACTACATACCCTATATGCTACACTACATCACTACGCTACATCCCCTTATATGCTACACCACATCAGTGCACTACATGCCCCTATATACTGCAATACATTACCACACTACATAACCTATATGGTACACTACATCACTGTACTACACCCCCCTATAAGCTACACCAAATCTCACATCTGGGAGGCAAAGCAGAGGTTGATACTGCTAATTGCGAGCACAGTGTGCTTCTACAGCTTGTATGGTGCACTGCATGCTAGTCACAGCACTGCATGGCAAAGAAGAGCGTTTAAGACAGAAGCCGACATAGGAGATATCCCAAGTACTGGAGCTCACCCGTACCGTATCGGAGCCAGCTGCGGGCAGACAGGTGGGTCATATACATTGCCCTGGGAGCTGTCTACTGTCTCACTGGAGCAGCACAGCCGGTAAAAAAAAAATCCTGCTCCTCTGTAACCCCTTGGCGCCCCCTCAAATCCTGCCTGCACCCGAGGTGCATGCCCCCTTAGCCACCCCTAGTCACGGCCCCGCTGGCCAGAAAGTCTCTGAGTAATGGAGAAACAACTGCACCTGGCCATGATCATTCATGATGACCACATTTACTGGGAGAAAATCCATTACTGCCACATCCCAGACCTCCTTGCAAAATCCCCATTTAGCCGTGGGGACTTCTCACTGACCTCTTTCTGCCAAGTGACAGTGTGATCTTGTAGCATCATATCAGATTAACAAAGTGGGTACTCACCACAGTGACTGCACATCTGATTGGCTCGTAACCTGACCCTGTCGCACTCATGAAAAACTATTTATTCCAAAATGCACTGAAAGAAAGCCTTGTCTATTAAATAAACAGTTACAGCATCATTTGTGTATTTCCAGGAAAATGTTTGATAAAATCAGAGTTTGCTCATACCAGTTTTCCAAGGTTATAATATAGACTGCAATATACCTAAGCAGTGAGAATTCGCATGCTATGTAAAAGCTGCTAAGGTGTTTAAGACACAGTGACATTTCTAGCAGCGGGCGCCCGCCGCGAAACCTGCTGGCTGCTAACCCGCTCCCCATCCTCCCACCCCATCACCGCATCATTTCGGGAAACTCTACCCAGCAAGCGGAGTATTATGAGGTGGGAGGATGGGGAGTAAAGCAGGTAATAGCAGGGACTGGAAGCCACTGGCACCCACCATCAATGAGCATTGCACCCCTGGCAACGAGCATTACACACAAGGGGTAAAAAGAAGCAACAAGCATGACACCCAGAGCATGAAACCCCTAGAAATGAGCATTACACACCCTTGGCAATGAGTATGACAGAGCATGAGACCCCTCGCAATGAGCATTACACTTCTTGCAATGAGCATGACATCCAGAGCATAAAAACCCCGGCAACAAACATGACACCGAGAGCATAAAAACCAATGGCAACAAGCATGACACCCAGAGCATTAAACCCCTGGCAATGAGCATTACATCCCAGGCAATGAGCATGACACCCAGAGCATCAAACCCCCTGGCAATGAGCATTAGGCCCCTGGCAATGAGCATGAGACCAAGAGCATGAAACCCCTAGCATTAAGCATGGAACCCAGAGCATGAAACCCCTGGCAACGAACAGGTAATTTAAAAGTAATTAGAAGCCGTACTGTGGAGCATAATGTATCATGGGCATTCAGTGTGTGGCATAATATGTTGCAGGGGGCATAATATGGTGGAAGGGCATTACTGTGTGGGGCTTAATATGATTTTTTCAAAATTATTTTCTGTGGCGGCTGAGGTTTGTTGGATCATGGTCAAAACCTGGGGTGTAAGGTAGTCTTTTCTTGTGAGACCACACCCATTTCTAGCGAGGACACAACAATTCTAGAATGTCTATGGGAAGGAGGGGGGGGGGGGGGGGCATTTTTACTGTTCACACTGGGATCCAAATTGTCTAGAAACAGCCCTGTCCAGGCAATCCTCAACATGTTCCTGCCTGTTCTGGACTGTCTGACGTAGCCAGAAGGCCTGCACATTGTAACTGTATGCTGCCTGCACTTTCTCATTTATCTCAATGATAATTATGTTTACCTTCATTCAATGCTATTTAATAGGCATCTGGTATATTAAAATGTATATACATTAATAATGCACAATGATTCCAAATACATGATAAAAAAAGGTTTACCTGACGATTCAGCAGACAATACACAAGGAAGATGAAGGGACCCTGTAGACTGTTACATATGGTAAATAGATAAGCTGTGACCAGATATCCAGGTCCAAACTGGAAGTAGCCAATGCTCCAGGTACAGCCAAGAATAAAAAGGTGAGCCAGAGCTTTGAATGTCTGTACCCTTGGAGAGATGATGGACAATTAGGTGCAAGACAAACGGGCATTAGGTCTTCCTCACACTGTAGGATCTAGACAAGTGTCTCTTACACACTAAGTTCACTACAAATATAGTAACATTCCTATTTCCTATACTAAAACCCCAGGTAATCCTGCTGTTTGTTATACAGTCTAACTTCGCATCTAATGTACTAAATGTTTGTGACAAATATTATCGCTACAGAAAATGAGGGTGTAACTAAACCCACATAGTGGTGGGATTGGCTGTATCAGGGAGTGTCCAGGTAAGATTAGGGTATAAACAGAGGAAGTTGGAAAGTATGGATATGATCTGTATCTCTGTCTCATGACTGTGCTCTCCTTACATAAGTTATAAGCAACATTAGACTATACCGCCATCAGCGGTGTTCAAGTTTTATTAAGAATTTACATGTCATTTCTTTGTTGATACAAAAATACAGCAAATTTAGCAGAGATACAAAAATACAAAAGCATCAAAATTGTAAAGATGTACAGATAGTCATTCAAATTGTACAGAATATTCAACACAAAAAGCGAGACTGGCCACTGACCTCACTAGAATCTTGATGATTATATCCATATCTATACTATCTATACAAAAACATATTGTCATCATTTGCTATTAAACATATACAGAATAAAAAACATGAAAAAAAAATCTCATTTTTTTAGATAGAAAGATCAAAATGAATAAAAGAAAGTAGTGTAGAGAAAATAGAATGAAAAGAGAAAAGGGGGGGCACATAAGGGAAGACATAGGAGTGGTATTATGCACAAGACACAGTATCAAAAAGTATCCCGGATACATCTTTATTTCTCAGAAAATAATAAGCATACTGTACTTATATCAAAGAAAATTTCTCTGTGCCACACACTGATCAGGAAGACCCTTCAGGACTCTGCTTCAATTCTTCGCATAAGAAACAAGGTCATTGTTTCGAATATTTTGTATATCGTATTTTGCAAGTTGTTCAATAAACATACCCCATGTGAAATCTAACCTCCCCTTTTTCCACATCAGGGAGAATAGCTTTTCCCTCAAGATACAAAATATGAAGTAGTGTGTTTTCCATTGCCAGGGCGGTAGGGAGGGGCTTTTCCATCCATTTGCATAAAATATGTTTTTTAGCCACTGTTAGTATTACACATACTGTAACAAGGGAATATGTGTCGCTTTGTCAGGACCTAGATCCCAGTTAGAAAAATGTAAAAACAGGCATGGAATAGGGTGTAGACCTCACAAAAAAACAAGGATTTAGGGGCTAATTCAGGTTGGATTGCAAACCAAACCACTTTCTGTGGGGGAGCCACAGAAAATGCGATCGCCTCTGCCTGTCAATCAGGCAGAGGCGGTCGCTGAGCAAGGGTAGCAGCAACGCTCCATTTCCGGGGCGTAGATGGAGCGGTGCGGCACGAATGGGGGGCGGTATGGCATAAACGGGGCGTGGTGGGGTGTGATCACGGCAGCTGCATGACATCACGCGCAGCCGCCGCAATGGGGACCATGGCAGTGGGCCTCCTGCGCTGGCAGGAGGCATCACTAATTGCTACGATGAAGCAGAAATTGTGGGGGTAATTCCAAGTTGATCGCAGCAGGATTTTTGTTAGCAATTGGGCAAAACCATGTGCACTGCAGGGGAGGCAGATATAACATGTGCAGAGAGAGTTAGATTTGGATGGGGTGTGTTCAATCTGCAAACTAATTTGCAGTGTAAAAATAAAGCAGCCAGTATTTACCCTGCACAGAAATCAAATAACCCACCCAAATCTAACTCTTTCTGCACATGTTATATCTGCCTCCCCTGCATTGCACATGGTTTTGCCCAATTGCTATCAACAATCCTGCTGCGATCAACTTGGAATTAGCCCCTGTGAAGTGATCGCAATTTCTGCTTCATTGAGGGGGGGGGGGGGGGGAGCAGCGGATAGCATACTGGGTGGCCTTGCCCAGCAATGGGCAACCCCCAGCATGCTAGCAAAAGGATTGCAAATTCTTCTAATTTGTAGAATTTGAAATCCTTACTGATTTAGGCCCTTAATTCAAGCACGTTACCCCAGCTTACTCAATCTACAAGAGAATCGCATTCCTTCACTGTGGGACTTGTAGATATACTGTTTGTTCCCACCGTAAGTGGGGTGTTATTGAAGATGGACTGGACTGCTGCCTTCCCAACAGTAAAGCGGGAGATGCCTTTCAACTCCAGGACACCCAAGGGTTTGGCTATAGAGACTATTATATCTGCTTCAATTGTTCTTTAAAAATGCTATAGCACTGTTCATGCATTCTGTGTTAAAAAAAAGCAAAACAGCAGTACTTTTTTTATATACATATTTAATGGAATTAAAAACACTTTCCCAGGACCACAGTGCTGGAGTTTGGTGGTAAGCTGCAGCGTAGGCCATATAGATCTGAGCTGGTACTCTAGGGGTAAGTTTCCAAAAATATCTAAAAATGAAAAGTAGTTATGTTGCCCATAGCAACCAATCAGATTGTGTCTATCATTTTCTAGGATGCAAAAGAGAAATGATAGACAGAGTCTGATTGGTTGCTATTGGCAACATCACCACTTTTAATTTTTAGAAGCTTTAGTAAAGTTACCCCTAGTCTCTGTTGGTAAAATCTGTGTACTCTCAGTACCGATTTGCGCAGGCGAATAAGCTGTTGATATTGTAATAAATGAAAATGTTGCACTTGTCAGTCAGGGAATGTGTTATGACTGTGGTTTATGCTGCCAAAAGGGGTGTTTATAACTGCAGTCCCCCACAGTTTTTAGAGCTATTCAATAAGTAAGTATGTTTATGAACTTTGGTTATGTTCAAAATATAGAATGTTTATTTAAAATAAGGACCAAAGAACATTGCAGTGTAGACCCAGTTAAGTGTATAGACTGGTGTATCCAGCGCTAGAAATACATTTCTTTGTGTATAATATATATTTTCTAAATGTTACACCTATAATTTAGAATCCAGCTGCTAGAGTCTAATATGGGATCAAGGCAAAATTGATCCACTTATAGACATGAATGGAAATTAAATTATATACAAATGTGTGTGTACACACTTAAGTGCACACGCACAAATGTGCATAGGACCAGCGCTGTTACTCATAATACCAATATGACAGAATACATTTCTTGAGAGCCAGCAAATGAAAATATCTATATAAAATGTATTTATCAATAAGAATATCCATAAGAGTTATTGCAATTGCAATTTCATATATACAAGACATCACACAAATATACGTATTTTAAAAAACTATACATAGTAAAGTGATCCGCTCCAGTTCTTATATCGCTCCCATACAGCGTTTATATTTTCTTTATATTAGTTGAACTACAGGTCTCATAATAGAAGTACTGACTCGCTGTAGGTGGAAATTTTCAAGCCACTAATATCCAAAAAATGTAGAGATGAACGGGTTCGGTTCCTCTGAACTTTGCGATCTGAGCTGGGATCCGAATCGGGCTCGGGACCTACCGTTCCATCAGATCCCAAAACAAAAACGAATAAAAACATTATCAACTGTCAGATTCTCACAGGTTTTGGATTCTATATAAGTCTAGGGATGTGCACTTGCAATTTTTCGGGTTTTGTGTTTTGGTTTGGGATTCGGTTCCGCGGCCGTGTTTTGGGTTCGACCGCGTTTTGGCAAAACCTCACTGAATTTTTTTTGTCGGATTCGGGTGTGTTTTGGATTCGGGTGTTTTTTTCAAAAAACCCTAAAAAACAGCTTAAATCATAGAATTTGGGGGTCATTTTGATCCCAAAGTATTATTAACCTCAAAAACCATAATTTCCACTCATTTTCAGTCTATTCTGAATACCTCACACCTCACAATATTATTTTTAGTCCTAAAATTTGCACCGAGGTCGCTGGATGACTAAGCTAAGCGACCCTAGTGGCCGACACAAACACCTGGCCCATCTAGGAGTGGCACTGCAGTGTCACGCAGGATGGCCCTTCCAAAAAACACTCCCCAAACAGCACATAACGCAAAGAAGAAAAAAAGAGGCGCAATGAGGTAGCTGTGTGAGTAAGATAAGCGACCCTAGTGGCCGACACAAACACCTGGCCCATCTAGGAGTGGCACTGCAGTGTCACGCAGGATGGCCCTTCCAAAAAACACTCCCCAAACAGCACATGACGCAAAGAAGAAAAAAAGAGGCGCAATGAGGTAGCTGTGTGAGTAAGATAAGCGACCCTAGTGGCCGACACAAACACCTGGCCCATCTAGGAGTGGCACTGCAGTGTCACGCAGGATGGCCCTTCCAAAAAACACTCCCCAAACAGCACATGACGCAAAGAAGAAAAAAAGAGGCGCAATGAGGTAGCTGTGTGAGTAAGATAAGCGACCCTAGTGGCCGACACAAACACCTGGCCCATCTAGGAGTGGCACTGCAGTGTCACGCAGGATGGCCCTTCCAAAAAACACTCCCCAAACAGCACATGACGCAAATAAAAATGAAAGAAAAAAGAGGTGCAAGATGGAATTGTCCTTGGGCCCTCCCACCCACCCTTACGTTGTATAAACAGGACATGCACACTTTAACCAACCCATCATTTCAGTGACAGGGTCTGCCACACGACTGTGACTGAAATGACGGGTTGGTTTGGACCCCCACCGAAAAAGAAGCAATTAATCTCTCCTTGCACAAACTGGCTCTACAGAGGCAAGATGTCCACCTCATCATCATCCTCCGATATATCACCGTGTACATCCCGCTCCTCACAGATTATCAATTCGTCCCCACTGGAATCCACCATCACAGCTCCCTGTGTACTTTGTGGAGGCAATTGCTGCTGGTCAATGTCTCCACGGAGGAATTGATTATAATTAATTTTAATGAACATCATCTTCTCCACATTTTCTGGAAGTAACCTCGTACGCAGATTGCTGACAAGGTGAGCGGCGGCACTAAACACTCTTAAGGAGTACACACTTGTGGGAGGGCAACTTAGGTAGAATAAAGCCAGTTTGTGCAAGGGCCTCCAAATTGCCTCTTTTTCCTGCCAGTATAAGTACGGACTGTCTGACGTGCCTACTTGGATGCGGTCACTCATATAATCCTCCACCATTCTTTCAATGGTGAGAGAATCATATGCAGTGACAGTAGACGACATGTCCGTAATCGTTGTCAGGTCCTTCAGTCCGGACCAGATGTCAGCATCAGCAGTCGCTCCAGACTGCCCTGCATCACCGCCAGCGGGTGGGCTCGGAATTCTGAGCCTTTTCCTCGCACCCCCAGTTGCGGGAGAATGTGAAGGAGGAGATGTTGACAGGTCGCGTTCCGCTTGACTTGACAATTTTGTCACCAGCAGGTCTTTGAACCCCAGCAGACTTGTGTCTGCCGGAAAGAGAGATCCAAGGTAGGTTTTAAATCTAGGATCGAGCACGGTGGCCAAAATGTAGTGCTCTGATTTCAACAGATTGACCACCCGTGAATCCTTGTTAAGCGAATTAAGGGCTCCATCCACAAGTCCCACATGCCTAGCGGAATCGCTCCCTTTTAGCTCCTCCTTCAATGCCTCCAGCTTCTTCTGCAAAAGCCTGATGAGGGGAATGACCTGACTCAGGCTGGCAGTGTCTGAACTGACTTCACGTGTGGCAAGTTCAAAAGGTTACAGAACCTTGCACAACGTTGAAATCATTCTCCACTGTGCTTGAGACAGGTACATTCCACCTCCTATATCGTGCTCAATTGTATAGGCTTGAATGGCCTTTTGCTGCTCCTCCAACCTCTGAAGCATATAGAGGGTTGAATTCCACCTCGTTACCACTTCTTGCTTCAGATGATGGCAGGGCAGGTTCAGGCGCTTTTGGTGGTGCTCCAGTCTTCTGTACGTGGTGCCTGTACGCCCGAAAGTGTCCCGCAATTCTTCTGGCCACCGACAGCATCTCTTGCACGCCCCTGTCGTTTTTTAAAAAAATCTGCACCACCAAATTCAAGGTATGTGCAAAACATGGGACGTGCTGGAATTTGCCCAGATTTAATGCACACACAATATTGCTGGCGTTGTCCGATGCCACAAATCCACAGGAGAGTCCAATTGGGGTAAGCCATTCCGCGATGATCTTCCTCAGTTGCCGTAAGAGGTTTTCAGCTGTGTGCGTATTCTGGAAACCGGTGATACAAAGCGTAGCCTGCCTAGGAAAGAGTTGGCGTTTGCGAGATGCTGCTACTGGTGCCGCCGCTGCTGTTCTTGCGGCGGGAGTCCATACATCTACCCAGTGGGCTGTCACAGTCATATAGTCCTGACCCTGCCCTGCTCCACTTGTCCACATGTCCGTGGTTAAGTGGACATTGGGTACAACTGCATTTTTTAGGACACTGGTGAGTCTTTTTCTGACGTCCGTGTACATTCTCGGTATTGCCTGCCTAGAGAAGTGGAACCTAGATGGTATTTGGTAACGGGGGCACACTGCCTCAAGAAATTGTCTAGTTCCCTGTGAACTAACGGCGGATACCGGACGCACGTCTAACACCAACATAGTTGTCAAGGCCTCAGTTATCCGCTTTGCAACAGGATGACTGCTGTGATATTTCATCTTCCTCGCAAAGGACTGTTGGACAGTCAATTGCTTGGTGGAAGTAGTAAAAGTGGGCTTACGACTTCCCCTCTGGGATGACCATCGACTCCCAGCAGCAACAACAGCAGCGCCAGCAGCAGTAGGCGTTACACGCAAGGATGCATCGGAGGAATCCCAGGCAGGAGAGGACTCGTCAGAATTGCCAGTGACATGGCATGCAGGACTATTGGCATTCCTGGGGAAGGAGGAAATTGACACTGAGGGAGTTGGTGGGGTGGTTTGCGTGAGCTTGGTTACAAGAGGAAGGGATTTACTGGTCAGTGGACTGCTTCCGCTGTCGCCCAAAGTTTTTGAACTTGTCACTGACTTATTATGAATGCGCTGCAGGTGACGTATAAGGGAGGATGTTCCGAGGTGGTTAACGTCCTTACCCCTACTTATTACAGCTTGACAAAGGCAACACACGGCTTGACAAATGTTGTCCGCATTTCTGGTGAAATACTTCCACACCGAAGAGCTGATTTTTTTGGTATTTTCACCAGGCATGTCAACGGCCCTATTCCTCCCACGGACAACAGGTGTCTCCCCGGGTGCCTGACTTAAACAAACCACCTCACCATCAGAATCCTCCTTGTCAATTTCCTCCCCAGCGCCAGCAACACCCATATCCTCCTCATCCTGGTGTACTTCAACACTGACATCTTCAATCTGACTATCAGGAACTGGACTGTGGGTGCTCCTTCCAGCACTTGCAGGGGGCGTGCAAATGGTGGAAGGCGCATGCTCTTCACGTCCAGTGTTGGGAAGGTCAGGCATCGCAAACGACACAATTGGACTCTCCTTGTGGATTTGGGATTTCGAAGAACGCACAGTTCTTTTCGGTGCTTTTGCCAGCTTGAGTCTTTTCAGTTTTCTAGCGAGAGGCTGAGTGCTTCCATCCTCATGTGAAGCTGAACCACTAGCCATGAACATAGGCCAGGGCCTCAGCCGTTCCTTGCCACTCCGTGTGGTAAATGGCATATTGGCAAGTTTACGCTTCTCCTCCGACAATTTTATTTTAGATTTTGGAGTCCTTTTTTTACTGATATTTGGTGTTTTGGATTTTACATGCTCTGTACTATGACATTGGGCATCGGCCTTGGCAGACGACGTTGCTGGCATTTCATCGTCTCGGCCATGACTAGTGGCAGCAGCTTCAGCACGAGGTGGAAGTCGATCTTGATCTTTCCCTATTTTTGGAACCTCAACATTTTTGTTCTCCATATTTTAATAGGCACAACTAAAAGGCACCTCAGGTAAACAATGGAGATGGATGGATACTAGTATACTTATGGATGACGAGCGACTGCCGACACAGAGGTAGCTACAGCCGTGGACTACCGTACTGTGTCTGCTGCTAATATAGACTGGATGATAATGAGATAAAATTAAAATATATATATATATCACACTAGTACTGCAGCCGGACAGGTATATATTATGTAATGACGGACCTGCTGGACACTGTCTGTCAGCACTGCAGACTCCTAAAGTAAGCTACTAGTATCAAGAAGATAGAAAAAAAAAAACACGGGTAGGTGGTATACAATTATGGATGGACGAGCGACTGCCGACACAGAGGTAGCTACAGCCGTGGACTACCGTACTGTGTCTGCTGCTAATATAGACTGGATGATAATGAGATGAAATCAATATATATATATAATATCACTAGTACTGCAGCCGGACAGGTATATGTATTTATTATGTAATGACTGATGACGGACCTGCTGGACACTGTCAGCTCAGCAGCACCGCAGACTGCTACAGTAAGCTACTATAGTAGTATGTATAAAGAAGAAGAAAAAAAAAAAACACGGGTAGGTGGTATACAATTATGGATGGACCAGCGACTGCCGACACAGAGGTAGCTACAGCCGTGGACTACCGTACTGTGTCTGCTGCTTGATATAGACTGGATGATAATGAGATGAAATCAATATATATATATATAATATCACTAGTACTGCAGCCGGACAGGTATATATATTTATTATGTAATGACTGATGACGGACCTGCTGGACACTGTCAGCTCAGCAGCACCGCAGACTGCTACAGTAAGCTACTATAGTAGTATGTATAAAGAAGAAGAAAGAAAAAAAAAAACCACGGGTAGGTGGTATACAATTATGGATGGACCAGCGACTGCCGACACAGAGGTAGCTACAGCCGTGGACTACCGTACTGTGTCTGCTGCTAATATAGACTGGATGATAATGCGATGAAATATATATATATATATATATATAATATCACTAGTACTGCAGCCGGACAGGTATATATATTTATTATGTAATGACTGATGACGGACCTGCTGGACACTGTCAGCTCAGCAGCACCGCAGACTGCTACAGTAAGCTACTATAGTAGTATGTATAAAGAAGAAGAAAGAAAAAAAAAAACACGGGTAGGTGGTATACAATTATGGATGGACCAGCGACTGCCGACACAGAGGTAGCTACAGCCGTGGACTACCGTACTGTGTCTGCTGCTAATATAGACTGGATGATAATGAGATGAAATCAATATATATATATATATATATATATATATATATAATATCACTAGTACTGCAGCCGGACAGGTATATATATTTATTATGTAATGACTGATGACGGACCTGCTGGACACTGTCAGCTCAGCAGCACCGCAGACTGCTACAGTAAGCTACTATAGTAGTATGTATAAAGAAGAAGAAAGAAAAGAAAAAAAAAACACGGGTAGGTGGTATACAATTATGGATGGACCAGCGACTGCCGACACAGAGGTAGCTACAGCTGTGGACTACCGTACTGTGTCTGCTGCTAATATAGACTGGATGATAATGAGATGAAATCAATATATATATATATATATATATATAATATCACTAGTACTGCAGCCGGACAGGTATATATATTTATTATGTAATGACTGATGACGGACCTGCTGGACACTGTCAGCTCAGCAGCACCGCAGACTGCTACAGTAAGCTACTATAGTAGTATGTATAAAGAAGAAGAAAGAAAAAAAAAAACACGGGTAGGTGGTATACAATTATGGATGGACCAGCGACTGCCGACACAGAGGTAGCTACAGCCGTGGACTACCGTACTGTGTCTGCTGCTAATATAGACTGGATGATAATGAGATGAAATCAATATATATAATATCACTAGTACTGCAGCCGGACAGGTATATATATTTATTATGTAATGACTGATGACGGACCTGCTGGACACTGTCAGCTCAGCAGCACCGCAGACTGCTACAGTAAGCTACTATAGTAGTATGTATAAAGAAGAAGAAAGAAAAAATAAAAAAAAACACGGGTAGGTGGTATACAATTATGGATGGACCAGCGACTGCCGACACAGAGGTAGCTACAGCCGTGGACTACCGTACTGTGTCTGCTGCTAATATAGACTGGATGATAATGAGATGAAATCAATATATATATATATATAATATCACTAGTACTGCAGCCGGACAGGTATATATATTTATTATGTAATGACTGATGACGGACCTGCTGGACACTGTCAGCTCAGCAGCACCGCAGACTGCTACAGTAAGCTACTATAGTAGTATGTATAAAGAAGAAAGAAAAAGAAAAAAACCACGGGTAGGTGGTATACAATATTAAATATATATATTATATACAATTATATATATATATATATATATATATATTAAACTGGTGGTGACTGGTGGTCAGGTCACTGGTCACACTATCAGCAACTTGCAAGTAGTACTCCTAAGCAGACAATCACAATATATATTATACTGGTGGTCAGTGTGGTCACAATGGCAGTGTGGCACTCTGGCAGCAAAAGTGTGCACTGTACGTTATATGTACTCCTGAGTCCTGCTCTCAGACTCTAACTGCTCCCCACTGTCAGTGTCTCCCCCACAAGTCAGATAATATACAGTCACACTATCTATCACTTCAGCAAGTAACTAGTACTCCTCCTAATGCTCCCCAAAATTACTACTGTGTCTCTCTATACTGTCTCACTCTCTTCTCTATAAACGGAGAGGACGCCAGCCACGTCCTCTCCCTATGAATCTCAATGCACGTGTGAAAATGGCGGCGACGCGCGGCTCCTTATATAGAATCCGAGTCTCGCGATAGAATCCGAGCCTCGCGAGAATCCGACAGCGGGATGATGACGTTCGGGCGCGCTCAGGTTAACCGAGCAAGGCGGGAAGATCCGAGTCGCTCGGACCCGTGTAAAAAAACATGAAGTTCGGGCGGGTTCGGATTCCGAGGAACCGAACCCGCTCATCCCTATATAAGTCCCGGCGATGCTTTGGATGTTGTACAGCACGGTCGTGTCAGTGCTGTTTGCTGCTGTGGGCTCACATTTGGGGCTGTTGTGACATCTAAGGGGCTGCTGTGGGCTCACATTTAGGGACTTCTTTGTGATCTAAGGGGCCGTTGTGTCCTCATACAAGGGCTGATGTGTCCTCCAGGGGCTGCTCTGTATGTCAATGGGGTGCTCTCTGTCAGTCCATCCAGGGGCTTTGCCCCAGTGCCAAAAAAAAAGAAATGTAATTCTATTTTGTGCTGTAACCCAGTATACATCCAGAGGCTGCTGCTGTGCCCGTCCATCAAGGGACTGCTCCATCCATCAAGGGGTGCTCTGTCCATCCATCCAGGGGCTCTGCCCCAGTGTTAAAAAAAACCCACTGCATACAAGCGTCCTGCTGATCTCTACCACAGCTTTGCTGTAATTGAAAGTCCTGTGAGGGCCACATATCCACCTGTTACTACACTATAAAGCTCTGCTGGCACCTGGGCATTGAAGTCTTTCAGTTTATTTGGAGTGCTAGTTGTTTTCCTACATTATATATATATTTAATTCTATTTTGTGCTGTACACATCCAGAGGCTGCTGCGTCCGTCCATTCAGGTACTACTCCGACCATTAAGGGGTGCTCTATCCATCCATCCAGGGACTCTGCCCAGTGTTAAAAAAATATATATAGTTAATTCTATTTTGTGCTGTACCCCAGTAAACATCCAGAGGCTGCTGCTGCTGCATCTGTTCATCATGGGCTGCTCCATACATTAAAGTGTACTCTGTCCATCCATCCAGGGGCTCCGCCACAGTGAAAAATGTAAATATTACAAGCTAAAAACAAAAAGCTCAAAATTCTAATTATTAAAAAAAAATATTATTTTTTGTGCTGTACCCCAGTGTACTATACAATTTTTATTTTATTTTCATAAGTACTGTGACACTGCTGGTCAGACTGCAATATATTATTTCCTACTTATAAATGCATTGTGCGACGTTGTCAGTGTAGTTAACTGCAGTGTGTAATTATTATATATATTTCTGATTAATTTGTGTGACACTGTAACCACCGATGTGTGATATAAAAAATACTTCTACAAATTTTTGACTCATTTGTGCAACACTGTAACCAGTGTGTGTGATATAAAAAATAATATATATATATTTTGATTTAAATTAATATTTTGTGCTGTGTTATCCCAGTATATATCCAGGGACTGCAGCTCCTCCGTCCATCTAGGAGTGTTCTGTCAGTCCACCCAAAATAAGACATTTTTTTTTAGATTTTTTGCTGTATCACCCAGAATACATCCATGCGTCCTCCTTCCATTTTCTGTTATTTTATCTTATCACCACATTGTGATTAATTCAAATTAATATTATTGATAATAATTATAAATTAGCTAAATTTAAATTAAATAAATATAAATAAAATCTCCACACTTATATACTGAACTTTCCGCATATCAAAGATATCTTTTAGGAAATTAAGAATTTGATTTTAAATAAATTAAATTAAAATAAATATAAATTAAAATAAATTAAAGAAATTAAATCTAAAATAGTATCTTTTTTTATCTTCTTTGCCTCGATCATCTTTTTGTGTACTAAGCATCTTGAGCCTTGCCTAATGCGTCATTTTTTTTAATACATTTTTTTTAAATATTTTGTCCTCCCAGTATATACATCCAAGGGCTGCTGCTGCTTCATCCAGCTACCTCGGTGCAACCTTTTGGCCTACACTGGATGCAAACAATATTGTGAGCTGTGAGGTGTTCAGAATAGTCTGAAAATGAGTGGGACTTAATTTATTGAGGTTAATAGTGCTGTAGGGCAAAAACACAGCCAAATTCTGTTATTTTAGTTGTTTTTATGATTTAAAAAAAAATACAGATCCAAAACCAACACCCACAAGGGCAGTTTTGGCAAAACCAATACAGATCCAAAACACAAAGGAGATACCGATCCAAAACCAAATCCCAAAACTTGAAAAATGGCCCAGCGCACACTCCTAAAAAAAATGCTGTCTAGTATAAGATGTTTAAAAAATTGATAAGATACCTGCTGCTTAGGTGGCTATGTCCCTTTTGGTGTACTTTGTAATTACAGTAGGTAGCCACTATAATTTCAGATGTTCCGGGCTGTCCAAAGTTTTCCCTTATAGCACTAGTAAGTATTGTTATTGGTAAGTCCTTACCGCTTTAATCAATGGATGCCAATAGTGGGACCTTTGTACCTGCTAGTTGCGGCACTGTATGCCGGTTCAGTTCCGTCCCTGTGCAGCCGTTGGATATAAAGTAGCTGTCAGCTCCTGGGACACTGCAGTTTGGTCCCTGCTGTGGGTTGTAGTGTATAATTGCTGACCCTGTCTGGGCTGTTTGACGGGTTCTTCACCAGCTATGGCTCCCTGTATCGATACTAGAGATGAGCGGGTTCGGTTCCTCGGAATCCGAACCCCCCCGAACTTCAGCCTTTTTACACGGGTCCGAGGCAGACTCGGATCTTCCCGCCTTGCTCGGTTAACCCGAGCGCGCCCGAACGTCATCATCCCGCTGTCGGATTCTCGCGAGGCTCGTATTCTATCGCGAGACTCAGATTCTATATAAGGAGCCTCGCGTCGCCGCCATTTTCACACGTGCATTGAGATTGATAGGGAAAGGACGTGGCTGGCGTCCTCTCCGTTAGAATAGATAGAGACACTTGAGTTGATTTACTACTAACTTAGTAATTTTGGGGAGCATTAGGAGTACTCAGAGTGCAGAGTTTTGCTGATAGTTACTAGTGACTGACCACCACCAGTTTTATTTATTATTTAATATAATCCGTTCTCTGCCTGAAAAAAAACGATACACAGTCACATACCATATCTGTGCTCAGCCTCAGTGTGCTGCATGATAATATCATCTATGTATATCTGACTGTGCTGAGTGCTCACTGCTCACACAGCTGAATTGTGGGGGAGACTGGGGTGCAGTTATAGCAGGAGTACAGTGCACACTTTTGCTGCCAGTGTGACTGACCAGTGACCACCAGTATATTGTCTGCCTGAAAAAGTTAAACACTCCTGTGGTGTGTGTTTTTTTTATTCTATAAACGCATTCTGCTGACAGTGTCCAGCAGGTCCGTCATTCATTATATTATATAAATATTTACCTGCAGTAGTGTTATATTTTTTTTGTTCATCTCTATCATCTTTATCATCTCTATATTAGCAGACGTAGTACGGTAGTCCACGGCTGTGGCTACCTCTGTGTCGTCAGTGCTCGTCCATAGTTGTATACCTACCTGTGGTGGGGTTTTTTTTTCTATCTTCTTCATACTAGTAGTTTAGGAGTCTGCTGACAGTGTCCAGCAGGTCCGTCATTATATTATATATACCTGCAGTAGTGATATATATATTTTTTTTATATCATTATCATCTCTATACTAGCAGACGCAGTACGGTAGTCCACGGCTGTAGCTACCTCTGTGTCGTCAGTGCTCGTCCATAATTGTATACCTACCTGTGGTGGGTTTTTTTTTTCTATCTTCTTCATACTAGCAGTTTAGGAGTCTGCTGACAGTGTCCAGCAGGTCCGTCATTATATTATATATACCTGCAGTAGTGATATATATATTTTTTTTATATCATTATCATCTCTATACTAGCAGACGCAGTACGGTAGTCCACGGCTGTAGCTACCTCTGTGTCGTCAGTGCTCGTCCATAATTGTATACCTACCTGTGGTGGGTTTTTTTTTTCTATCTTCTTCATACTAGTAGTTTTGGAGTCTGCTGACAGTGTCCAGCAGGTCCGTCATTATATTATATATACCTGCAGTAGTGATATATATATATTTTTTATATCATTATCATCTCTATACTAGCAGACGCAGTACGGTAGTCCACGGCTGTAGCTACCTCTGTGTCGTCAGTGCTCGTCCATAATTGTATACCTACCTGTGGTGGGGTTTTTTTTTCTATCTTCTTCATACTAGTAGTTTAGGAGTCTGCTGACAGTGTCCAGCAGGTCCGTCATTATATTATATATACCTGCAGTAGTGATATATATATTTTTTTATATCATTATCATCTCTATACTAGCAGACGCAGTACGGTAGTCCACGGCTGTAGCTACCTCTGTGTCGTCAGTGCTCGTCCATAATTGTATACCTACCTGTGGTGGGGTTTTTTTTTCTATCTTCTTCATACTAGTAGTTTAGGAGTCTGCTGACAGTGTCCAGCAGGTCCGTCATTATATTATATATACCTGCAGTAGTGATATATATATTTTTTTTTATATCATTATCATCTCTATACTAGCAGACGCAGTACAGTAGTCCACTGCTGTAGCTACCTCTGTGTCGTCAGTGCTCGTCCATAATTGTATACCTACCTGTGGTGGGTTTTTTTTTTCTATCTTCTTCATACTAGCAGTTTAGGAGTCTGCTGACAGTGTCCAGCAGGTCCGTCATTATATTATATATACCTGCAGTAGTGATATATATATTTTTTTTATATCATTATCATCTCTATACTAGCAGACGCAGTACGGTAGTCCACGGCTGTAGCTACCTCTGTGTCGTCAGTGCTCGTCCATAATTGTATACCTACCTGTGGTGGGTTTTTTTTTTCTATCTTCTTCATACTAGTAGTTTTGGAGTCTGCTGACAGTGTCCAGCAGGTCCGTCATTATATTATATATACCTGCAGTAGTGATATATATATATTTTTTATATCATTATCATCTCTATACTAGCAGACGCAGTACGGTAGTCCGCGGCTGTAGCTACCTCTGTGTCATCAGTGCTCGTCCATAATTGTATACCTACCTGTGGTGGGGTTTTTTTTCTATCTTCTTCATACTAGTAGTTTAGGAGTCTGCTGACAGTGTCCAGCAGGTCCGTCATTATATTATATATACCTGCAGTAGTGATATATATATTTTTTATATCATTATCATCTCTATACTAGCAGACGCAGTACAGTAGTCCACGGCTGTAGCTACCTCTGTGTCGTCAGTCACTCGTCATCCATAAGTATACTAGTATCCATCCATCTCCATTGTTTACCTGAGGTGCCTTTTAGTTGTGCCTATTAAAATATGGAGAACAAAAATGTTGAGGTTCCAAAAATAGGGAAAGATCAAGATCCACTTCCACCTTGTGCTGAAGCTGCTGCCACTAGTCATGGCCGAGACGATGAAATTCCATCAACGTCGTCTGCCAAGGCCGATGCCCAATGTCATAGTACAGAGCATGTAAAATCCAAAACACAAAATATCAATAAAAAAAGGACTCAAAAATCTAAAATAAAATCGTCGTCGGAGAAGCGTAAACTTGCCAATATGCCATTTACCACACGGAGTGGCAAGGAACGGCTGAGGCCCTGGCCTATGTTCATGGCTAGTGGTTCAGCTTCACATGAGGATGGAAGCACTCAGCCTCTCGCTAGAAAAATGAAAAGACTTAAGCTGGCAAAAGCACAGCAAAGAACTGTGCGTTCTTCAAAATCACAAATCCACGAGGAGAGTCCAATTGTGTCGGTTGCGATGCCTGACCTTCCCAACACTGGACGTGAAGAGCATGCGCCTTCCACCATTTGCACGCCCCCTGCAAGTGCTGGAAGGAGCACCCGCAGTCCAGTTCCTGATAGTCAGATTGAAGATGTCAGTGTTGAAGTACACCAGGATGAGGAGGATATGGGTGTTGCTGGCGCTGGGGAGGAAATTGACAAGGAGGATTCTGATGGTGAGGTGGTTTGTTTAAGTCAGGCACCCGGGGAGACACCTGTTGTCCGTGGGAGGAATATGGCCATTGACATGCCTGGTGAAAATACCCAAAAAATCAGCTCTTCGGTGTGGAAGTATTTCAACAGAAATGCGGACAACAGGTGTCAAGCCGTGTGTTGCCTTTGTCAAGCTGTAATAAGTAGGGGTAAGGACGTTAACCACCTCGGAACATCCTCCCTTATACGTCACCTGCAGCGCATTCATCATAAGTCAGTGACAAGTTCAAAAACTTTGGGCGACAGCGGAAGCAGTCCACTGACCAGTAAATCCCTTCCTCTTGTAACCAAGCTCACGCAAACCACCCCACCAACTCCCTCAGTGTCAATTTCTCCCTTCCCCAGGAATGCCAATAGTCCTGCAGGCCATGTCACTGGCAATTCTGACGAGTCCTCTCCTGCCTGGGATTCCTCCGATGCATCCTTGAGTGTAACGCCTACTGCTGCTGGCGCTGCTGTTGTTGCTGCTGGGAGTCGATGGTCATCCCAGAGGGGAAGTCGTAAGACCACTTTTACTATTTCCACCAAGCAATTGACTGTCCAACAGTCCTTTGCGAGGAAGATGAAATATCACAGCAGTCATCCTGCTGCAAAGCGGATAACTGAGGCCTTGGCATCCTGGGCGGTGAGAAACGTGGTTCCGGTATCCATCATTACTGCAGAGCCAACTATAGACTTGTTTGAGGTACTGTGTCCCCGGTACCAAATACCATCTAGGTTCCATTTCTCTAGGCAGGCGATACCGAAAATGTACACAGACCTCAGAAAAAGACTCACCAGTGTCCTAAAAAATGCAGTTGTACCCAATGTCCACTTAACCACGGACATGTGGACAAGTGGAGCAGGGCAGACTCAGGACTATATGACTGTGACAGCCCACTGGGTAGATGTATTGACTCCCGCCGCAAGAACAGCAGCGGCGGCACCAGTAGCAGCATCTCGCAAATGCCAACTCTTTCCTATGCAGGCTACGCTTTGTATCACCGCTTTCCAGAATACGCACACAGCTGAAAACCTCTTACGGCAACTGAGGAAGATCATCGCAGAATGGCTTACCCCAATTGGACTCTCCTGTGGATTTGTGGCATCGGACAACGCCAGCAATATTGTGTGTGCATTAAATCTGGGCAAATTCCAGCACGTCCCATGTTTTGCACATACCTTGAATTTGGTGGTGCAGAATTATTTAAAAAACGACAGGGGCGTGCAAGAGATGCTGTCGGTGGCCAGAAGAATTGCGGGACACTTTCGGGCGTACAGGCACCACGTACAGAAGACTGGAGCAACACCAAAAACGCCTGAACCTGCCCTGCCATCATCTGAAGCAAGAAGTGGTAATGAGGTGGAATTCAACCCTCTATATGCTTCAGAGGTTGGAGGAGCAGCAAAAGGCCATTCAAGCATATACAACTGACCACGATATAGGAGGTGGAATGCACCTGTCTCAAGCGCAGTGGAGAATGATTTCAACGTTGTGCAAGGTTCTGCAACCTTTTGAACTTGCCACACGTGAAGTCAGTTCAGACACTGCCAGCCTGAGTCAGGTCATTCCCCTCATCAGGCTTTTGCAGAAGAAGCTGGAGACATTGAAGGAGGAGCTAACACTGAGCGATTCCGCTTGGCATGTGGGACTTGTGGATGGAGCCCTTAATTCGCTTAACAAGGATTCACGGGTGGTCAATCTGTTGAAATCAGAGCACTACATTTTGGCCACCGTGCTCGATCCTAGATTTAAAACCTACGTTGTATCTCTCTTTCCGGCAGACACAAGTCTGCAGGGGTTCAAAGAACTGCTGGTGAGAAAATTGTCAAGTCAAGCGGAACGCGACCTGTCAACATCTCCTCCTTCACATTCTCCCGCAACTGGGGGTGCGAGGAAAAGGCTTAGAATTCCGAGCCCACCCGCTGGCGGTGATGCAGGGCAGTCTGGAGCGACTGCTGATGCTGACATCTGGTCCGGACTGAAGGACCTGCCAACGATTACGGACATGTCGTCTACTGTCACTGCATATGATTCTCTCACCATTGAAAGAATGGTGGAGGATTATATGAGTGACCGCATCCAAGTAGGCACGTCAGACAGTCTGTACGTATACTGGCAGGAAAAAGAGGCAATTTGGAGGCCCTTACACAAACTGGCTTTATTCTACCTAAGTTGCCCTCCCACAAGTGTGTACTCCGAAAGAGTGTTTAGTGCTGCCGCTCACCTTGTCAGCAATCGGCGTACAAGGTTACCTCCAGAAAATGTGGAGAAGATGATGTTCATTAAAATGAATTATAATCAATTCCTCCATGGAGACATTCACCAGCAGCAATTGCCTCCACAAAGTACACAGGGAGCTGTGATGGTGGATTCCAGTGGGGACGAATTGATAATCTGTGAGGAGGGGGATGTACACGGTGATGAATCGGAGGATGATGATGAGGTGGACATCTTGCCTCTGTAGAGCCAGTTTGTGCAAGGAGAGATTAATTGCTTCTTTTTTGGTGGGGGTCCAAACCAACCCGTCATTTCAGTCACAGTCGTGTGGCAGACCCTGTCACTGAAATGATGGGTTGGTTAAAGTGTGCATGTCCTGTTTATACAACATAAGGGTGGGTGGGAGGGCCCAAGGACAATTCCATCTTGCACCTCTTTTTTCTTTCATTTTTCTTTGCGTCATGTGCTGTTTGGGGAGTGTTTTTTGGAAGGGCCATCCTGCGTGACACTGCAGTGCCACTCCTAGATGGGCCAGGTGTTTGTGTCGGCCACTAGGGTCGCTTATCTTAGTCACACAGCTACCTCATTGCGCCTCTTTTTTTTCTTCTTTGCATCATGTGCTGTTTGGGGAGTATTTTTTGGAAGGGCCATCCTGCGTGACACTGCAGTGCCACTCCTAGATGGGCCAGGTGTTTGTGTCGGCCACTAGGGTCACTTATCTTAGTCACACAGCTACCTCATTGCGCCTCTTTTTTTTCTTCTTTGCGTCATGTGCTGTTTGGGGAGTATTTTTTGGAAGGGCCATCCGGCCTGACACTACAGTGCCACTCCTAGATGGGCCAGGTGTTTGTGTCGGCCACTAGGGTCGCTTAGCTTACTCACACAGCTACCTCATTGCGCCTCTTTTTTTCTTTGCGTCATGTGCTGTTTGGGGAGTGTTTTTTGGAAGGGCCATCCTGCATGACACTGCAGTGCCACTCCTAGATGGGCCAGGTGTTTGTGTCGGCCACTTGGGTCGCTGAGCTTAGTCACACAGCTACCTCATTGCGCCTCTTTTTTTCTTTGCGTCATGTGCTGTTTGGGGAGTGTTTTTTGGAAGGGCCATCCTGCGTGACACTGCAGTGACACTCCTAGATGGGCCAGGTGTTTGTGTCGGCCACTTGGGTCGCTGAGCTTAGTCATCCAGCGACCTCGGTGCAAATTTTAGGACTAAAAAAAATATTGTGAGGTGTGAGGTGTTCAGAATAGACTGAAAATGAGTGTAAATTATGATTATTGAGGTTAATAATACTTTGGGATCAAAATGACCCCCAAATTCTATGATTTAAGCTGTTTTTTAGGGTTTTTTGAAAAAAACACCCGAATCCAAAACACACCCGAATCCGACAAAAAAAATTCGGTGAGGTTTTGCCAAAACGCGTTCGAACCCAAAACACGGCCACGGAACCGAACCCAAAACCAAAACACAAAACCCGAAAAATTTCCAGTGCACATCTCTAATCGATACGGTATCCCTGCACAGGTCTGTTAAAGAATTAGGACCATGCAGAATACCAAGGAAAGGGGCAAGTCACTAAATCTAGATGAACTGATGCGTTTCACCTACCAGTATGTGGGCTTTATAACAGAGAATAAAGCCCACATACTGATGGGTGAAACCGTATCAATACAGGGAGCCATAGCTGGTACATTTGTGCATGTGTGATTAAGTGTGTATACATACATTTGTATATCGTTTATTTAAAATAGATAAATTACAATAAAACATTAAAAATAAATATAACAGTAAAATAATGGTGCACCAGAAGGACGTTACATCTATAGCGTTAAAAATGTACATTCCATACTGTTTAAAACAAATCCAGTGAATTTAACACAGCATGCTTCAATATATACAAAATTGTAAACAATTTAATTATATATATATATATATATATATATATATACATACACACACTGCTCAAAAAAATAAAGGGAACACTAGAATAACACATCCTAGATCTGCCATCCTGAATGAATGAAATATTCTTATTAAATACTTTGTTCTTTACATAGTTGAATGTGCTGTCAACAAAATCACACAAAAATTATCAATGGAAATCATATTTATTAACCCATGGAGGTCTGGATTTGGAGTCACCCTCAAAATTAAAGTGAAAAAACACTCTACAGGCTGATCCAACTTTGATGTAATGTCCTTAAAACAAGTCAAAATGAGGCTCAGTAGTGTGTGTGGGCTCCACGTGCCTGTATGACCTCCCTACAATGCCTGGGCATGCTCCTGATGAGGTGGCGGATGGTCTCCTGAGGGATCTCCTCCCAGACCTGAACTAAAGCATCCGCCAACTCCTGGACAGTCTGTGGTGCAACGTGGCGTTGGTGGATGGAGCGAGACATGATGTCCCAGATGTGCTCAATTGGATTCAGGTCTGGGAAATGGGCGGGCCAGTCCATAGCATCAATGCCTTCGTCTTGCAGGAACTGCTGACACACTCCAGCCACATGAGGTCTAGCATTGTCTTGCATTAGGAGGAACCCAGGGCCAATCGCACCAGCATATGGTCTCACAATGTGTCTGAGGATCTCATCTCGGTACCTAATGGCAGTCAGGCTACCTCTGGCGAGCACATGGAGGGATGTGCGGTCCCCCAAAGAAATGCCACCCCACACCATTACTGACCCACTGCCAAACCGGTCATGCTGGAGGATGTTGCAGGCAGCAGAACGTTCTCCTTGGCGTCTCCAGACTCTGTCATGTCTGTCACATGTGCTCAGTGAGAACCTGCTTTCATCTGTGAAGAGCACAGGGCGCCAGTGGCGAATTTGCCAATCTTGGTGTTTTCTGGCAAATGCCAAACGTCCTGCACAGTGTTGGGCTGTAAGCACAACCCCCACCTGTGGACGTCGGGCCCTCATACCACCCTCATGGAGTCTGTTTCTGATCGTTTGAGTAGACACATGCACATTTGTGGCTTGCTGGAGGTCATTCTGCAGGGCTCTGGCAGTGCTCCTCCTGTTCCTCCTTGCACAAAGGCGGAGGTAGCGGTCCTGCTGCTGGGTACATCTCTTGATGTACTGGCCTGTCTCCTGGTAGCGCCTCCATGCTCTGGACACTACGCTGACAGACACAGCAAACCTTCTTGCCACAGCTCGCATTGATGTGCCATCCTGGATGAGCTGCACTACCTAAGCCACTTGTGTGGGTTGTAGACTCCGTCTCATGCTACCACTAGACTGAAAGCACCGCCAGCTTTCAAAAGTGACCAAAACATCAGCCAGAAAGCATAGGAGCTGAGAAGTGGTCTGTGGTCACCACCTACAGAACAACTCCTTTATTGGGGGTATCTTGCTAATTGCCTATAATTTCCACCTGTTGTCTATTCCATTTGCACAACAGCATGTGAAATTGATTGTCAATCAGTGTTGCTTCCTAAGTGGACAGTTTGATTTCACAGAAGTGTGATTGACTTGGAGTTACATTGTGTTGTTTAAGTGTTCCCTTTATTATTTTTTTAGCAGTGTATATAGACACACACACACACACACACACACACACATACTACATCCAATAAGAAATCACATGTACGTAAGTATTCACAGTCTTTGCTCAATACTTTGTTGATGCCCGTTTGGCAGCAATTACAGCCTCAAGTCTTTTTGAATATGATGCCACAAGCTTGGCACACCTATCTTTGTGCAGTTTTGCCCATTCCTCTTTGCAGCACCTCTCAAGCTCCATCAGATTGAATGGGAAGCGTCGGTGCACAGACAATTTCAGATCTCTCCGGAGATGTTCAATCGGATTCAAGTCTGGGCTCTGGCTTGGCCACTCAAGGACATTCACAGAGTTGTCCTGAAGCCACTAATTTGCTATCTTGGCTGTGTGCTTAGGGTTGTTGTCCTGCTGAAAGATAAACCGTTGCCCCAGTCTGAGGTCAAGAGCGCTCTGGAGCAGGTTTTCATCCAGGAAGACTTCTGTACATTGCTGCATTCATCTTTCCTCTATCCTGACTAGTCTCCCAGTTCGTGCTACTGAAAAACATCCCCACAGTATGATGCTGCCACCACCATGCTTCACTGTTGGGATGGTATTGGCCTGGTGATGAGCGGTGCCTGGTTTCCCCCAAACATGACGCCTGGCATTCACACAGAAGAGTTCAATCTTTGTCTCATCAGACCAGAGAATTTTGTTTCTCATGGTCTGAGAGTCCTTCAGGTGCATTTTGGCAAACTCCAGGCGGGCTGCCATGTGCTTTTTACTACGGAGTGGCTTCCGTCTGGCCACTCTACCATACAGGCCTGATTGGTGGATTGCTGTAGAGATGGTTGTCCTTCTGGAAAGTTCTCCTCTCTCCACAGAGGAATGCTGTAGCTCTGACAGAGTGACCATCGGGTTCTTGGTCACCTCCCTGACTATGGCCCTTCTCTCCCGATCGCTCAGTTTAGATGGCCGGCCAACTCTAGGAAGAGTCCTGGTGGTTCTGAACTTCTTCCATTTACGGATGATGGAGGCCACTGTGCTCACTGGGACCTTCAAAGCAGTAGATATTTTTCTGTAGCCTTCCCCAGATTTGGCCTCGAGACAATCCTTTCTCGGAGGTCTGCAGACAATTCCTTTGTCTTCATGCTTGGTTTGTGCTCAGACATGCTACTTATATAGAGAGGTGTGTGCCTTTCCAAATCATGTCCAATCAACTGAATTTACCACAGGTGGACTCCAATTAATCTGTAGGAACATCTCAAGGATGATCAGTGGAAACAGGATGCACTTGAGCTCAATTTTGAGCTTCATGGCAAAGGCTGTGAATAAGTGTGATTTCTTAGTTTTATATTTTCAATAAATTTGCAAAAATCTAAAAAAAAAAAACTTTTTTCACGTTGTCATTATGGGGTATTGTGTGTAGAATTTTGAGGGGAAAATGTAATTTATTTCATTTTGCAATAAGGCTGTAATAGAACAAAATGTGGAAAGAGTGAAGTGCTGTGAATACTTTCCGAATGCACGGTATATGTATATATATGTGTGTATGTATATATATATATATATATATATATATAACTGGAGAGTCCCTTAGTGCACTTTTTATCCACACAAAAAGAGAAGCAAATAATAAGAATTTACTCACCGGTAATTCTATTTCTAGTAGTCCGTAGTGGATACTGGGAACTCCGTAAGGACCATGGGGAATAGACGGGCTCCGCAGGAGACTGGGCACTCTAAAGAAAATATTAGGTACTATCTGGTGTGCACTGGCTCCTCCCTCTATGCCCCTCCTCCAGACCTCAGTTAGGGAAACTGTGCCCGGAAGAGCTGACATTACAAGGAAAGGAAATTTTGAATCCAGAGTAAGACTCATACCAGCCACACCAATCACACCGTACAACTTGTGATAACCTTACCCAGTAAAAAGTATGAACAACAACTGAGCCTCACTCAACGGATGGCTCATAACAATAACCCTTAGTTAAACAATAACTATATACACGTATTTCAGAAAGTCCGCACTTGGGACGGGCGCCCAGCATCCACTACGGACTACGAGAAATAGAATTACCGGTGAGTAAATTCTTATTTTCTCTGACGTCCTAGTGGATGCTGGGAACTCCGTAAGGACCATGGGGATTATACCAAAGCTCCCAAACGGGCGGGAGAGTGCGGATGACTCTGCAGCACCGAATGAGCAAACACAAGGTCCTTCTCAGCCAGGGTATCAAACTTGTAGAACTTTGCAAATGTGTTTGAACCCGACCAAGTAGCCGCTCGGCAAAGCTGTAAAGCCGAGACCCCTCGGGCAGCCGCCCAAGAAGAGCCCACCTTCCTTGTGGAATGGGCTTTCACCGATTTTGGATGCGGCAATCCAGCCGCAGAATGAGCCTGCTGAATCGTGCTACAGATCCAGCGAGCAATAGTTTGCTTTGAAGCAGGAGCACCCAGCTTGTTGGGTGCATGCAAGATAAACAGCGAGTCAGTCTTCCTGACTCCAGCCGTTCTGGAAACATATATTTTCAAAGCCCTGACTACGTCCAGCTACTTGGAGTCCTCCAAGTCCCGAGTAGCCGCAGGCACCACAATAGGTTGGTTCAAATGAAACGATGACACCACCTTTGGGAGAAATTGGGGACGAGTCCTCAATTCTGCCCTGTCCATATGGAAGATCAGATATGGGCTTTTACATGACAAAGCCGCCAATTCCGACACACGCCTAGCCGATGCTAAGGCCAACAGCATGACCACTTTCCACGTGAGATACTTTAGTTCCACGGTCTTAAGTGGCTCAAACCAGTGGGATTTCAGGAAATCCAACACAACGTTAAGATCCCAGGGTGCCACTGGTGGCACAAAAGGGGGCTGAATACGCAGCACTCCCTTTACAAATGTCTGAACCTCAGGCAGTGAAGCCAGTTCTTTTTGAAAGAAAATGGATAGGGCCGAGATCTGGACCTTTATGGACCCCAATTTTAGGCCCATAGTCACCCCTGACTGTAGGAAGTGCAGGAAACGACCCAGTTGGAATTCCTCTGTAGGGGCCTTCCTGGCCTCACACCAAGCAACATACTTCCGCCATATACGGTGATAATGTTTTGCTGTCACGTCTTTCCTAGCCTTTATCAGCGTAGGAATAACTTCATCCGGAATGCCTTTTTCTGCTAGGATCCGGCGTTCAACCGCCATGCCGTCAAACGCAGCCGCGGTAAGTCTTGGAACAGACAGGGCCCTTGCTGCAGCAGGTCCTGTCTGAGAGGCAGAGGCCATGGGTCCTCTGTGCGCATTTCTTGCAGTTCCGGGTACCAAGTCCTTCTTGGCCAGTCCGGAACAATGAGTATTGTTCTTATTCCTCTCTTTCTTACTATTCTCAGTACTTTTGGTATGAGAGGAAGAGGAGGAAACACATATACCGACTGGTACACCCACGGTGTCACTAGGGCGACCACAGCTATCGCCTGAGGGTCCCTTGACCTGGTGCAATATCTTTTTAGCTTTTTGTTGAGGCGGGACGCCATCATGTCCCCCTGTGGCAGTTCCCATCGGTTTGCAATCAGTTGGAAGACTTCTTGATGAAGTCCCCACTCTCCCGGGTGGAGGTCGTGTCTGCTGAGGAAGTTTGCTTCCCAGTTGTCCACTCCCGGAATGAACACTGCTGACAGTGCTTGTACGTGATTCTCCGCCCATCGAAGAATCTTTGTGGCTTCCGCCATTGCCATCCTGCTTCTTGTGCCGCCCTGGCGGTTTACATGGGCGACCGCTGTGATGTTGTCTGACTGAATCAGCACTGGCCGATTTCGAAGCAGGGGCTCTGCTTGACTCAGGGCGTTGTAAATGGCCCTCAGTTTCAGTATATTTATGTGTAGAGAAGTCTCCAGACTTGACCACAGCCCTTGGAAGTTTCTTCCCTGAGTGACTGCCCCCCATCCTCGGAGGCTTGCATCCGTGGTCACCAGGACCCAGTCCTGTATGCCGAACCTGCGGCCCTCGAGAAGATGAGCACTCTGCAGCCACCACAGAAGAGACACCCTGGCCCTTGGGGACATGGTGATTAGCCGATGCATCTGAAGATGCGATCCGGACCACTTGTCCAACAGATCCCACTGAAAGATCCTTGCATGGAACCTGCCGAAGGGAATGGCTTCGTATGAAGCCACCATCTTTCCCAGGACTCGCGTGCAGTGATGCACCGATACCTGTTTTGGTTTCAGGAGGTCCCTGACCAGAGATGCTAATTCCTGGGCCTTCTCCACCGGGAGAAACACCTTCTTCTGTTCTGTGTCCAGAATCATGCCCAGGAAAAGCAGACGCGTCGTAGGAATCAGCTGCGACTTTGGAACATTCAGAATCCAGCCGTGCTGTAGTAACACTTCCTGAGAGAGTGTTACGCTGATCAACAACTGCTCCCTGGACCTCGCCTTTATAAGGAGATCGTCCAAGTACGGGATAATTATAACTCCCTTCTGCCGAAGGAGTATCATTATTTCGGCCATTACCTTGGTAAATATTCTCGGTGCCGTGGACAGGCCAAACGGCAACGTCTGGAATTGGTAATGACAGTCCTGTACCACAAATCTGAGGTACTCCTGGTGAGGTGGGTAAATGGGGACATGCAAGTAAGCATCTTTGATGTCCAGCGACACCATAAAATCCCCCTCTTCCAGGCTTGCAATAACCGCTCTGAGCGATTTCATTTTGAACTTGAATTTCTTTATATAAGTGTTCAAGGACTTTAAATTCAGAATGGGTCTCACCGAACCGTCCGGTTTCGGTACCACAAACATTGTGGAATAGTAACCCCTTCCCTGTTGAAGGAGGGGGACCCTGACAATCACTTGCTGGAGGTACAGCTTGTGAATTGCCGCCAGCACTACCTCCCTTTCCATGGGGGAAGCTGGCAAGGCTGATTTCAGGTAACGGCGGGGGGGAGTCGCTTCGAATTCCAGCTTGTATCCCTGAGATACAATTTGTATAGCCCAGAGATCCACCTGTGAGCGAACCCACTGGCTGCTGAAGTTTCGGAGACGCGCCCCCACCGCACCTGGCTCCGCCTGTGGAGCCCCAACGTCATGCGGTGGACTTAGTGGAAGCAGTGGAGGACTTTTGTTCCTGGGAACTGGCTGCATGGTGCAGCTTCTTACCTCTACCCCTGCCTCTGGCAAGAAAGGATGCACCCCTGACCCTCTTGCCTTTTTGGGAATGAAAGGACTGCATTTGATAATACGGTGCTTTCTTAGGCTGTGAGGAAACCTGAGGCAAGAAAGTGGACTTTCCAGCTGTCGCTGTAGACACGAGGTCCGACAGACCGTCCCCAAACAATTCCTCACCCTTATAAGGCAAAACCTCCATGTGTTTTTTAGAATCAGCATCTCCTGTCCATTGCCGAGTCCATAAGACCCTCCTGGCAGAAATGGACATAGCATTAATTCTAGAGCCCAGCAGGCAAATGTCCCTCTGAGCATCTCGCATATATAAGACGACGTCTTTGATATGGCCCAGGGTTAGCAAAACAGTATCTCTGTCGAGGGAATCTATGTCGTCTAACAGAGTATCTGTCCACGCTGCTACAGCACTACACATCCAGGCTGAAGCAATAGCAGGTCTCAGTAGAGTACCAGAGTGTGTATACACTGACTTCAGGATAGCTTCCTGCTTTCTATCCGCAGGCTCCTTTAGGGCGGCCATATCCTGAGACGGCAGGGCCATCTTTTTAGATAAGCGTGTCAGCGCCTTGTCCACCCTAGGGGATGTTTCCCAACGTAACCTGTCCGTTGGCGGGAAAGGGTACGCCATCAGTAACCTCTTAGAAATCACTAATTTCTTATCCGGGGAACTCCACGCTTCTTCACACAATTCATTTAATTCATCAGATGGGGGAAAAGTCACTGGCTGCTTTTTCTCCCCAAACATATAAACCCTCTTGGTATTAACCGGGTTACTCTCAGAAATGTGTAATACATCTTTCAATGCAATAATCATGTATCGGATGGCCTTGGTCATTTTAGACTGTAAATGTGCCTCATCATCGTCGACACTGGAGTCGGACTCCGTGTCGGCATCTGTGTCAACCATCTGAGATAGAGGGCGTTTATGAGCCCCTGACGGTTTCTGAGTCGCCTGGGCAGGCGCGGGCTGAGACCCCGGCTGTCCCAAGGCTGCAGCGTCTTCAAACCTTTTATGTAAGGAGTTTACATTGTCATTTAAGACCTTCCACATATCCATCCAATCAGGTGTCGGCCCCGACGGGGGCGATACCACACTTATCTGCCCTTGCTCCGCCTCCATGTAACCTTCCTCATCAAACATGTCGACACAGCCGTACCGACACACACCGCACACACACACAGGGAATGCTCTGACTGAGGACAGGACCCCACAAAGTCCTTTGGGGAGACGAAGGGAGAGTATGCCAGCACACACCACAGCGCTATATAACACAGGGATTTTCACTGCTAATAAGTGATTTACCCAATAGCTGCTTTTTTTGTATTGTTTGCGCCTAAATTTATGTGCCCCCCCTATCTTTTTAACCCGTCTTGTACCTGGATACTGCAGGGGAGAGCCTGGGGAGCTGCTTCCAGCGGAGCTGTGAAGAGAAAATGGCGCTGGTGTGCTGAGGAAGAAGGCCCCGCCCCCTCAGTGGCGGGCTTCTGTCCCGCTTTCCATGTAAAAAAATGGCGGGGTTTTTTACATATATACAGTGCTAGACTGTATATATGTATGTTTTTATGCCAAAGGTACTTCAATTGCAGCCCAGGGCGCCCCCCCCCCCCCCCCCAGCGCCCTGCACCCTACAGTGACCGGAGTGTGTAAGTGTGCTGGGAGCAATGGCGCACAGCTGCGGTGCTGTGCGCTACCTTAATGAAGACAGGAGTCTTCAGCCGCCGATTTCGTCGTCTTCAAGCTTCTGTTCTTCTGGCTCTGCAAGGGGGACGGCGGCGCGGCTCCGGGAACGGACGATCGAGGACAGGTGCCTGTGTTCGAACCCTCTGGAGCTAATGGTGTCCAGTAGCCTAAGAAGCACAAGCTAGCTGCAAGCAGGTAGGTTTGCTTCTCTCCCCTTAGTCCCACGTAGCAGTGAGTCTGTTGCCAGCAGAAGCTCACTGAAAATAAAAAACCTAATAAATACTTTCTTTACTAGTAAGCTCAGGAGAGCCCACTAGGAGCACCCAGCTCTGGCCGGGCACAGATTCTAACTGAGGTCTGGAGGAGGGGCATAGAGGGAGGAGCCAGTGCACACCAGATAGTACCTAATCTTTTCTTTAGAGTGCCCAGTCTCCTGCGGAGCCCGTCTATTCCCCATGGTCCTTACGGAGTTCCCAGCATCCACTAGGACGTCAGAGAAAATAGGAGTGTTACTTGAAAATCTTCTGTTGTGCTGGATAAGTGGTTTGAACAGCCCTTCTACGTGTATCTGGAGGTGGGTGGTCCACAAGCAGTGCTTTGAGCCAATGGCCAGGCTCTGCTGCTACTTGCTCCCAATGCAGAGTGATCTGCATGGCTGTTACTGACTCCTGTCAGAGTACTTTCGATCTGGACCCCGTCACCGCTGTGCCATCCTCTCCTTGCTCCTTTCTGGTTGCCGAGTCGGTGTACTGAGTATGTGTTTACTGGCAACTTCCGGATTACAGCAGTTGAGCTTCCTGGAAAGCTCTGCAGTCCGGTGATGCGGCCGGGTGGGCGTACATGTTTCTCACATAGATGGGCTTCATCAGGACGTGAACTTAACCAAAGTCAATACACACATATTTACAACTGGGACTTACTTATTTATTTACTGAATAAGCTGTTGGTACCCCAAGGATTACAAGTGCTCTTGTGACATCAGAAATTTAGAATTGTGCACCCATTGCATCAGTGGCTGACATAAGTTTTTTTTACTGTGTCCACTATTATTTGTGTCCACTAAACACCTGCTTTAGTAGAGCAAATAATGCATATTACTGTATATAAGTTTACACTCTACAACCAGCAAATTAAAAATAAATAAATAAAAATAAACATCACTTTCCCTAAAGAGTTATTTAAACATATGTCAGGGTCAACAAACATTTTATATTTTGGAGTAAAACAGAATACTTGAAATTGCAGATGAGCTGACCAAAGGCGATGGTACTCCTTGTTTAGTGGTGAGGTTTTGCAAAAATAGAAAATGTAATTCTACCTTAAGAACAATAAATGTCTGCAGATATCAGATCATTTCTGTGTGATTATGCTATTAGATAATATAGATGTCCTGCATTACACATGAAACTGATCCCAATGTCTTATACTTACCAAGTGTTCTTAGCAGTGGAGACATTGGGGTTTAGAGATGCAAGCTTGGTTCGGAGTAGCAACACAGTGAGGACCAAGAGAGTGGTGTTCACCTGAGAGGGTGTGAATGAGAAAACAAGGAAAAACTAAAGTACGAGAGGCCAATACAGCACAATAAGAAGAATGCATAAGGGGGTAGAGAATAAATATATTGCATCTCCCAGCCTCTTCTCCTGGACTCTCTCTCTCCTTAGGCATTAGAATGGCACAGTGGCAGCCACTACAACCCTGCCCTTCTCCCCCACCAGGGGAGTGCAAGAGCTCTCCCTCACAGCTCCCCAGCTCCAAGATTTCTCTCAAAGGCAGAAACTTTTGTAGGCAACGTTTCCACTCCCCCCCCTTTGATGATGTCTCTTGCTTGGCCACAACCCTTTTTTATACGCAGCCATTGGGCCACAGCTACATTATTTTACCAATAACATTCCATAGAGGTTATTACAATAGCAATATTTTCAATGCTCTTCTGCATTAATATTTTCCATCAACTGGATTATTGGAGCATACATTATATTAATCTGGAAATAAAAAGGTACTAATTTAGAAGATGAACATATACAGTACAACAAGGTTTTTAAGCAGAGGTTCTTTCTGAAGTCTAGCCTTGTCATTCTTTAGTAAATTAGTTACTAGCCACCCAGTGATGCTAGTATTGTTCACCAGGTGAACCTGTGAGTAAGCCCTTCGCATAGAATATGCCATTACCCACATGCTACAATATTGTGCCTATCATTCTGTACATAATTGGCAGACATCTAATTACTACGGAAAGAGCAGGTGGGCACTGTATACGGAGTGTGATACTATGTACTCACAATGATGAACACACAGACTGGACCAAGGAAACTCCAGACGAGATCTGTGCTGAGCCAGCAACTAAAGGAGAGAGCAGAGATGTACAGTCACCGGCTACTATCAGTCTGCCACACACTATAATCCATATTCCAGCATTCACTGCTATACACTACATGCAATGTATTCTCTATGGGATAGTGTCTTTAAAGCATAAATGTTTATGCTGTCTATAGCAGCCAAGATTCTTGGCCTGATTGTAAGTTCTTCTCATCTAGGGCTGCTCGACTGAGGCAGCCTACTTACTTCCTTATGCTAATGTGAGAATCCTCCTGTGAAATAGAGGCATCTGCATGTGGAAGATTATCCCACCCACTGTTTTCCCATCCGCAGCCATTATCTTTGGAATCAGGGTTTTCCCCCACCACATACTAGTTATATGCTACATGCTACAACGAACATTGTTTGTCGGGATCAATGCCCAGGGCACTTCTATGACACTCCTACTAGATGGATCACTTGGTCACTGCCCAGATACCGAACAGAATGCCCATTATGTTAGACTCACTGTGCTCACAATGAACCATTTGCTAGTGCAGGCGCATTGTGGTACAATATGCAACTTGGAAGATTCCAAGTTGGGATGACTCACTGCAGCACATTGGGAACATGAATGCTTCATAATGGGTGCAGCTATGCCCTTGGTGTAAATAAGGACTCACATGAGGATCAAATTAATGGACTTAGTGCTCTGGGACTGGTGACTAGGGATGGACATTGGACATTTTACAATTAATGGTCTGCATCACCATTGGTGCTTTCCATCAATGGCAAGAAACCATATGACAACAAGCCAATCAGAGAAGGATGGCAGGGCTAAGGGATGGTAGATTGGAGGGATGGGATAAGTTGTGTGCAATGGGTGATAAGAACCATTGCTGCATCAGGATCAGAACTTAGCCATCAATGGTGGAGAAACATTGGAACCCTGCCATCGATGGCAAAACATTGTCCATCCAAAGCACACCATCAATGCTTCCTAATCATCGATGGTCGATGCCCATCCCTATTGGTAACCAAGGGAGTAGAGTGGGTGGAGCTGGTGAAGCACATGCTCCAGCCACCACTAGCAGCTGGTAATGGCACTGGAATATAGCCATTATTACTTTGGAGACAAAAGCCTGTCATACTAGAGGAGGCTGCTTCTAACATTGGTAAGTTTATCAGGCAGTGCGTATTCGTGTGCGGCTCAGAAACATCATCCTCCTTTTCTGCTGAAGTCAACCCCACAGGCTGGATATCAGATGTGACGTACAAAATCTGAATTCAATCATTTTTGCACTTTAATGCCAGCAAATCTTTCTTTGGCAGCTTTCATCAATGAAAACGTCCCCATATCTGCCCTGCCCAGTTATATGTCCTCTGTGGGTTGCCCAGACACCTTCCCTTTAGCACAGGTTCTTGAGTCCCTACCATGCATTTCCCCAGCAGAATATTCATGCCAAAATCCAACACTGCTCTTGATGGTTTTCCTTTCTTTTGACCCTACTCCCACATTGTGGCCATGCCCCTCACCTTATGCACTTCATTCCTGGGGTGGGTGAGCACTATAGTATGCACTTACTCATTGCATAATGGCTCTTTGCTTTGCTGGTGACTGTGGGGCGGAGTATGAATCACACGGAATGCAGAGATAAATGCAAATAAACAATGTTTTTAACTGTGCATGCTTCTAAGACACCAAAGTCACACATACAGTACGTATGTACAGAGAAGGAACAGCGACTCAGATCCACAGATATAAAAATGCATTGGAAATGTAGTGGGCATTCTTGGATGGTGGCTGGGAGGTGACTATTCAGAGACACGGAGATGCACTGGTTTTTATATTTAAAAAGTAACAGCTTTTGCATTCCTCCACTTCTCAGCAGGTTAGAGCTATAAATTTAAAGCGCCAATAACATTCAGTGTAAAGCCTCGGGTGCTTTAGACTGCTAGTGCCACTTTAAATTTGTAGCTCTTGAAAATTGCAACAGAGGTTGATAACAGGGCTCTCAGTTTTACAAATAACTGGGTGTAGAAATATTTTTAGTATAGTAGAGTACAAAAAGAGAAAAAGAAAAGAAAAGAAGAGACCAGGAAAAGATAAACTAGGGAGAGATGGGTTTATAAAGAGGGAAGGAGAGACATAACGTGAAAAGAATGGAAGAGAAAAGAAAAGAAGAGAAGAAAAGAAAAGCAGGTCAATTTGAGGTCAAAAACAGGGAGACATGGCAAGATAGATAATCTTAAAACAAATTGATTAGTAGTGACTTACTGCAGAAAGTGAACATGCTCCCGTAGGGAAGGCTCGAGGACGGTACGGCAAAGGCAGCAGAAAGGCTTTATTGTCACATGACAACCATTACTTATGCTTGTGAAACAAAGCCACGAGACAGGGACTCCACACCAAGTCAAATTTATGAGGGCAGTCATGTAGGTAATAGGTGATCTTTTCCATATAAGCGATAAACCCAATATAGTTAATCAATGCAAAACTAGGGATGAGCGGGTTCGGTTCCTCGGAATCCGAACCCGCCCGAACTTCATGTTTTTTTACACGGGGCCGAGCGACTCGGATCTTCCCGCCTTGCTCGGTTAACCCGAGCGCGCCCGAACGTCATCATCCCGCTGTCGGATTCTCGCGAGGCTCGGATTCTATCGCGAGACTCGGATTCTATATAAGGAGCCGCGCGTCGCCGCCATTTTCACACGTGCATTGAGATTCATAGGGAGAGGACGTGGCTGGCGTCCTCTCCGTTTATAGAGAAGAGAGTGAGACAGTAGAGAGAGACACAGTAGTAATTTTGGGGAGCATTAGGAGGAGTACTAGTTACTTGCTGAAGTGATAGATAGTGTGACTGTATATTATCTGACTTGTGGGGGAGACACTGACAGTGGGGAGCAGTTAGAGTCTGAGAGCAGGACTCAGGAGTACATATAACGTACAGTGCACACTTTTGCTGCCAGAGTGCCACACTGCCATTGTGACCACACTGACCACCAGTATAATATATATTGTGATTGTCTGCTTAGGAGTACTACTTGCAAGTTGCTGATAGTGTGACCAGTGACCTGACCACCAGTCACCACCAGTTTAATATATATATATATAATTGTATATAATATATATATAATATTGTATACCACCTACCCGTGTTTTTTTTTTTTCTTTCTTCTTTATACATACTACTATAGTAGCTTACTGTAGCAGTCAGCGGTGCTGCTGAGCTGACTGTGTCCAGCAGGTCCGTCATCAGTCATTACATAATAAATATATATACCTGTCCGGCTGCAGTACTAGTGATATTATATATATATATATATATTGATTTCATCTCATTATCATCCAGTCTATATTAGCAGCAGACACAGTACGGTAGTCCACGGCTGTAGCTACCTCTGTGTTGGCAGTCGCTCGTCCATCCATAATTGTATACCACCTACCCGTGGTTTTTTTTTTTTCTTTCTTCTTTATACATAATACTATAGTAGCTTACTGTAGCAGTCTGCGGTGCTGCTGAGCTGACAGTGTCCAGCAGGTCCGTCATCAGTCATTACATAATAAATATATATACCTGTCTGGCTGCAGTACTAGTGATATTATATATATATATATATATATTGATTTCATCTCATTATCATCCAGTCTATATTAGCAGCAGACACAGTACGGTAGTCCACGGCTGTAGCTACCTCTGTGTCGGCAGTCGCTCGTCCATCCATAATTGTATACCACCTACCCGTGGTTTTTTTTTTCTTTCTTCTTTATACATACTACTATAGTAGCTTACTGTAGCATTCTGCGGTGCTGCTGAGCTGACAGTGTCCAGCAGGTCCGTCATCAGTCATTACATAATAAATATATATACCTGTCCGGCTGCAGTACTAGTGATATTATATATATATATATATATATATATATATTGATTTCATCTCCTTATCATCCAGTCTATATTAGCAGCAGACACAGCACGGTAGTCCACGGCTGTAGCTACCTCTGTGTCGGCAGTCGCTCGTCCATCCATAATTGTATACCACCTACCCGTGGTTTTTTTTTTTTTTCTTCTTTATACATACTACTATAGTAGCTTACTGTAGCAGTCTGCGGTGCTGCTGAGCTGACAGTGTCCAGCAGGTCCGTCATCAGACATTACATAATAAATATATCTACCTGTCCGGCTGCAGTACTAGTGTGATATAATATATATTGATTTCATCTCCTTATCATCCAGTCTATATTAGCAGCAGACACAGTACGGTAGTCCACGGCTGTAGCTACCTCTGTGTCGGCAGTCGCTCGTCCATCCATAATTGTATACCACCTACCCGTGGTTTTTTTTTCTTTCTTCTTTATACATACTACTATAGTAGCTTACTGTAGCAGTCTGCGGTGCTGCTGAGCTGACAGTGTCCAGCAGGTCCGTCTTCAGTCATTACATAATAAATATATATACCTGTCCGGCTGCAGTACTAGTGATATTATATATATATATATTGATTTCATCTCCTTATCATCCAGTCTATATTAGCAGCAGACACAGTACGGTAGTCCACGGCTGTAGCTACCTCTGTGTCGGCAGTCGCTCGTCCATCCATAATTGTATACCACCTACCCGTGGTTTTTTTTTTTCTTTCTTCTTTATACATACTACTATAGTAGCTTACTGTAGCAGTCTGCGGTGCTGCTGAGCTGACAGTGTCCAGCAGGTCCGTCATCAGTCATTACATAATAAATATATATACCTGTCCGGCTGCAGTACTAGTGATATTATATATATATATATATATATTGATTTCATCTCCTTATCATCCAGTCTATATTAGCAGCAGACACAGTACGGTAGTCCACGGCTGTAGCTACCTCTGTGTCGGCAGTCGCTCGTCCATCCATAATTGTATACCACCTACCCGTGGTTTTTTTTTTTCTTTCTTCTTTATACATACTACTATAGTAGCTTACTGTAGCAGTCTGCGGTGCTGCTGAGCTGACAGTGTCCAGCAGGTCCGTCATCAGTCATTACATAATAAATATATCTACCTGTCCGGCTGCAGTACTAGTGTGATATAATATATATTGATTTCATCTCATTATCATCCAGTCTATATTAGCAGCAGACACAGTACGGTAGTCCACGGCTGTAGCTACCTCTGTGTCGGCAGTCGCTCGTCCATCCATAATTGTATACCACCTACCCGTGGTTTTTTTTTCTTTCTTCTTTATACATACTACTATAGTAGCTTACTGTAGCAGTCTGCGGTGCTGCTGAGCTGACAGTGTCCAGCAGGTCCGTCATCAGTCATTACATAATAAATATATATACCTGTCCGGCTGCAGTACTAGTGATATTATATATATATATATTGATTTCATCTCCTTATCATCCAGTCTATATTAGCAGCAGACACAGTACGGTAGTCCACGGCTGTAGCTACCTCTGTATCGGCAGTCGCTCGTCCATCCATAATTGTATACCACCTACCCGTGGTTTTTTTTTTCTTTCTTCTTTATACATACTACTATAGTAGCTTACTGTAGCAGTCTGCGGTGCTGCTGAGCTGACAGTGTCCAGCAGGTCCGTCATCAGTCATTACATAATAAATATATCTACCTGTCCGGCTGCAGTACTAGTGTGATATAATATATATTGATTTCATCTCATTATCATCCAGTCTATATTAGCAGCAGACACAGTACGGTAGTCCACGGCTGTAGCTACCTCTGTGTCGGCAGTCGCTCGTCCATCCATAATTGTATACCACCTACCCGTGGGTTTTTTTCTTCTTTCTTCTTTATACATACTACTATAGTAGCTTACTGTAGCAGTCTGCGGTGCTGCTGAGCTGACAGTGTCCAGCAGGTCCGTCATCAGTCATTACATAATAAATATATATACCTGTCCGGCTGCAGTACTAGTGATATTATATATATATATATTGATTTCATCTCATTATCATCCAGTCTATATTAGCAGCAGACACAGTACGGTAGTCCACGGCTGTAGCTACCTCTGTGTCGGCAGTCGCTCGTCCATCCATAAGTATACTAGTATCCATCCATCTACATTGTTTACCTGAGGTGCCTTTTAGTTGTGCCTATTAAAATATGGAGAACAAAAATGTTGAGGTTCCAAAATTAGGGAAAGATCAAGATCCACTTCCACCTCGTGCTGAAGCTGCTGCCACTAGTCATGGCCGAGACGATGAAATGCCAGCAACGTCATCTGCCAAGGCCGATGCCCAATGTCATAGTACAGAGCATGTAAAATCCAAAACACCAAATATCAGTAAAAAAAGCACTCAAAAATCTAAAATAAAATTGTCGGAGGAGAAGCGTAAACTTGCCAATATGCCATTTACCACACGGAGTGGCAAGGAACGGCTGAGGCCCTGGCCTATGTTCATGGCTAGTGGTTCAGCTTCACATGAGGATGGAAGCACTCAGCCTCTCTCTAGAAAACTGAAAAGACTCAAGCTGGCAAAAGCACCGCAAAGAACTGTGCGTTCTTCGAAATCCCAAATCCACAAGGAGAGTCCAATTGTGTCGGTTGCGATGCCTGACCTTCCCAACACTGGACGTGAAGAGCATGCGCCTTCCACCATTTGCACGCCCCCTGCAAGTGCTGGAAGGAGCACCCGCAGTCCAGTTCCTGATAGTCAGATTGAAGATGTCAGTGTTGAAGTACACCAGGATGAGGAGGATATGGGTTTTGCTGGCACTGGGGAGGAAATTGACAAGGAGGATTCTGATGGTGAGGTGGTTTGTTTAAGTCAGGCACCCGGGGAGACACATGTTGTCCGTGGGAGGAATAGGGCCGTTGACATGCCTGGTGAAAATACCAAAAAAATCAGCTCTTCGGTGTGGAAGTATTTCACCAGAAATGCGGACAACATTTGTCAAGCCGTGTGTTGCCTTTGTCAAGCTGTAATAAGTAGGGGTAAGGACGTTAACCACCTCGGAACATCCTCCCTTATACGTCACCTGCAGCGCATTCATAATAAGTCAGTGACAAGTTCAAAAACTTTGGGCGACAGCGGAAGCAGTCCACTGACCAGTAAATCCCTTCCTCTTGTAACCAAGCTCACGCAAACCACCCCACCAACTCCCTCAGTGTCAATTTCCTCCTTCCCCAGGAATGCCAATAGTCCTGCATGCCATGTCACTGGCAATTCTGACGAGTCCTCTCCTGCCTGGGATTCCTCCGATGCATCCTTGCGTGTAACCCCTACTGCTGCTGGCGCTGCTGTTGTTGCTGCTGGGAGTCGATGGTCATCCCAGAGGGGAAGTCGTAAGCCCACTTTTACTACTTCCACCAAGCAATTGACTGTCCAACAGTCCTTTGCGAGGAAGATGAAATATCACAGCAGTCATCCTGTTGCAAAGCGGATAACTGAGGCCTTGACAACTATGTTGGTGTTAGACGTGCGTCCGGTATCCGCCGTTAGTTCACAGGGAACTAGACAATTTATTGAGGCAGTGTGCCCCCGTTACCAAATACCATCTAGGTTCCACTTCTCTAGGCAGGCGATACCGAGAATGTACACGGACGTCAGAAAAAGACTCACCAGTGTCCTAAAAAATGCAGTTGTACCCAATGTCCACTTAACCACGGACATGTGGACAAGTGGAGCAGGGCAGGGTCAGGACTATATGACTGTGACAGCCCACTGGGTAGATGTATGGACTCCCGCCGCAAGAACAGCAGCGGCGGCACCAGTAGCAGCATCTCGCAAACGCCAACTCTTTCCTAGGCAGGCTACGCTTTGTATCACCGGTTTCCAGAATACGCACACAGCTGAAAACCTCTTACGGCAACTGAGGAAGATCATCGCGGAATGGCTTACCCCAATTAGACTCTCCTGTGGATTTGTGGCATCGGACAACGCCAGCAATATTGTGTGTGCATTAAATATGGGCAAATTCCAGCACGTCCCATGTTTTGCACATACCTTGAATTTGGTGGTGCAGAATTTTTTTTAAAACGACAGGGGCGTGCAAGAGATGCTGTCGGTGGCCAGAAGAATTGCGGGACACTTTCGGCGTACAGGCACCACGTACAGAAGACTGGAGCACCACCAAAAACGCCTGAACCTGCCCTGCCATCATCTGAAGCAAGAAGTGGTAACGAGGTGGAATTCAACCCTCTATATGCTTCAGAGGTTGGAGGAGCAGCAAAAGGCCATTCAAGCCTATACAATTGAGCACGATATAGGAGGTGGAATGTACCTGTCTCAAGCGCAGTGGAGAATGATTTCAACGTTGTGCAAGGTTCTGCAACTTTTTGAACTTGCCACACGTGAAGTCAGTTCAGACACTGCCAGCCTGAGTCAGGTCATTCCCCTCATCAGGCTTTTGCAGAAGAAGCTGGAGGCATTGAAGGAGGAGCTAAAAGGGAGCGATTCCGCTAGGCATGTGGGACTTGTGGATGGAGCCCTTAATTCGCTTAACAAGGATTCACGGGTGGTCAATCTGTTGAAATCAGAGCACTACATTTTGGCCACCGTGCTCGATCCTAGATTTAAAACCTACCTTGGATCTCTCTTTCCGGCAGACACAAGTCTGCTGGGGTTCAAAGACCTGCTGGTGACAAAATTGTCAAGTCAAGCGGAACGCGACCTGTCAACATCTCCTCCTTCACATTCTCCCGCAACTGGGGGTGCGAGGAAAAGGCTCAGAATTCCGAGCCCACCCGCTGGCGGTGATGCAGGGCAGTCTGGAGCGACTGCTGATGCTGACATCTGGTCCGGACTGAAGGACCTGCCAACGATTACGGACATGTCGTCTACTGTCACTGCATATGATTCTCTCACCATTGAAAGAATGGTAAAGGATTATATGAGTGACCGCATCCAAGTAGGCACGTCAGACAGTCTGTACTTATACTGGCAGGAAAAAGAGGCAATTTGGAGGCCCTTGCACAAACTGGCTTTATTCTACCTAAGTTGCCCTCCCACAAGTGTGTACTCCGAAAGAGTGTTTAGTGCCGCCGCTCACCTTGTCAGCAATCTGCGTACGAGGTTACTTCCAGAAAATGTGGAGAAGATGATGTTCATTAAAATGAATTATAATCAATTCCTCCGTGGAGACATTGACCAGCAGCAATTGCCTCCACAAAGTACACAGGGAGCTGAGATGGTGGATTCCAGTGGGGACGAATTGATAATCTGTGAGGAGCGGGATGTACACGGTGATATATCGGAGGATGATGATGAGGTGGACATCTTGCCTCTGTAGAGCCAGTTTGTGCAAGGAGAGATTAATTGCTTCTTTTTCGGTGGGGGTCCAAACCAACCCGTCATTTCAGTCACAGTCGTATGGCAGACCCTGTCACTGAAATGATGGGTTGGTTAAAGTGTGCATGTCCTGTTTATACAACATAAGGGTGGGTGGGAGGGCCCAAGGACAATTCCATCTTGCACCTCATTTTTCTTTCATTTTTATTTGCGTCATGTGCTGTTTGGAGAGTGTTTTTTGGAAGGGCCATCCTGCGTGACACTGCAGTGCCACTCCTAGATGGGCCAGGTGTTTGTGTCGGCCACTAGGGTCACTTAGCTTACTCACACAGCTACCTCATTGCGCCTCTTTTTTTCTTCTTTGCGTCATGTGCTGTTTGGGGAGTGTTTTTTGGAAGGGCCATCCTGCGTGACACTGCAGTGCCACTCCTAGATGGGCCAGGTGTTTGTGTCGGCCACTAGGGTCGCTTAGCTTAGTCATCCAGCGACCTCGGTGCAAATTTTAGGACTAAAAATAATATTGTGAGGTGTGAGGTATTCAGAATAGACTGAAAATGAGTGGAAATTATGGTTTTTTAGGTTAATAATACTTTGGGATCAAAATGACCCCCAAATTCTATGATTTAAGCTGTTTTTTAGGGTTTTTTGAAAAAAACACCCGAATCCAAAACACACCCGAATCCGACAAAAAAAATTCGGTGAGGTTTTGCCAAAACGCGGTCGAACCCAAAACACGGCCGCGGAACCGAACCCAAAACCAAAACACAAAACCCGAAAAATTTCAAGTGCACATCCCTATGCAAAACCAGTAGGGATTACAGGGGATTTCCAGTTCCTTGCAATTAAGGATTTTGCTGCAGCAAAAATGTGGGAAAACAGTTTATTCAGAGGGGGATCTACATCTTGATAGGGGCGAGATAGCAGGAACACCCATGGATCCAAAGGAAGCAGAATACCTGAAAAGGCTTTCAGCATATCAAGAACTTTGTTCCTATATAGGTGCAGGTCCAGCAGATATGAAGAAGGGTTCCCCTAAAACCAAGCCGGAGTAGAAGAGGGAAACATTTTAGAAAGTTTATCGGGGGTATAGTACCATCTATAAAATAGTTTATAGGAGGTAACCTTGATTCGAATAAAGATTGAGCTTTTAGCAATTCCTTCTCTCACTTCCTCCCAACAAAAGTCGTCTGGAGGCGGGCTAAGATCTCTTTCCTACTCTAGCTCGTGGCAGACCTGCGCAGTGAAGGTAGACTCAATTGGCATGGAATAAATTAGGTAGATCAGACCTCTGCTGAGAGGATTCTGAATGCAACTTCATTCAAAAGGAGCAAGGGCCCTACAGGTCTCCGATTAAGGAAGAGATGTAAGGAAATGGTGGACCGGAAAGTATTCAAAAATAGGGGGCACTAATTAAGGAACCTTGCTTTAATCTTGTCTAAAGTAGCCTACATCTCCTGAAAACAAAGATCAGATACCAAATGAATACCCGCTTTGTACCATAGTGTAAATCGTAAGGGGCAGATACCTGAGGGAAAGGCTGGATTGTCCCAAAGGGGGGTAAGAGGAGAGGGAGACAAAGATAATTTATACATGATGAAGGAGTATTCTCAAAGGGAAAGAAGGAGTATTCTCAAAGTGAAAGATGAAATTTAAGAGAAGGGAGAAGGTTAGTCCGGGAAGTTTATGGGCCTTATCTAGTCCCCATAGAGAAGCCAATGAATGTACACCCAGTGAGCACGTTTCTAAATATATCCAAGCAATAGATCAAAGAGGTACAGATGAGGTCGCAAGTTGGCTCAAATGGCTAGCTAGGTAATAAAACCTGACATAGGGCAAACCTCTTCCCCCCCCCCCCCCCCCCCTTCCTCCCGATCTAGGCAGACTGAGCATATTAAATGCTATCCTTTGAGGTTTGTTATTACACACAAATTTTGAACAAGAGGCCTGGATATCCTTAGGGACCTTGTCTGGAACTCTAACTGGTAAGGTTGAAATAGGTAAAGAAGCCGGGGCATCAAATTAATTTTAATAGCGGTAATTCTCCCTAGTCAAGAAATAATGAGGAATTCCACAGTTTAAGATCATGTTTAATTTTACTTAAAAGACGTGGGAAATTTTCTGTAAATAAATAATCATAATGGGAAGTAATGTAGACCCCTAGGTATTAAAGTCTATGCTTTTGTCAATTGAACTGATAAGAAGAGCAAAGAGAAAGCTTCATCTCATGTGGAGTATGTAAGAGCATAGCTTCTGATTTAGAAAAGTTAATTTTATATCCAGACAGATTTCCATATTCATTTATGATGCAATAGAGAGCTGGGAGGGAGGTTTGGGGCTGAGTAATGGATAAAAGTACAGTGGCATTTTAAATTCCTGGGAACCCAATTCCACCCCCCGGACTCTATTATAAAGTGTGATCATGGCAGCAAGTGGTTCTATGACCACAGCAAATACATGGGGTGAGAGTGGGCAGACTTGCCTTGTACCATTAGAGCAGGCATTCCCAACCACGGTCCTCAAGGCACACCAACAGTGCAGGTTTTAGTGATATCCAGGCTTCAGCACAGATGGTTAAATCAAAATAACTGAGCTACTAATTAAGTCACCTGTGCTGAAGCCTGGATATTGCTAAAACCTGCACTGTTGGTGTGCCTTGAGGACCGTGGTTGGGAATGCCTGCATTAGAGAGTGGAAAGGGGGCAGAAAGAATACCATTTGTCAGTACTCTTGATATTAGGAAATAATACAGAGCAGATAAAGCAATTAAGAACTCAGCAGGTATGCCAAACGCTTGCAGGGTCTTAAATAAAAAGGGCCACAAAATGCTGTCAAATGCTTTTTTGGCATCCAATGGCTGAAGAAGGAGGTTTAGATGCGGGGTGAGTTGAAGAGAAAGACCTATCAACTGTACTATCAAGAACAGGCATGTCAAACTCAAAATCCCAACTGGGCCGAATAATCAAGGTCTATGTCTTGTGTCGGACACAAGAAAAAGAAAGAGTCTTATATGCAATTTTCAAAGGTTTTTTAGAAAAACCAATAGTAAAGTATAATCAAAGAGATGTCAAGTATCGTGAAGAAAACATTTACTTTAATGCAGTGATGCAAGTAGGAAAAATTTCTTAGTGGTACTGTGTGCGCGCGCCTTCAGCGCACATGCCAAAAAAATGGGTGTGTGATACCAGATACAAATATGCCCTCAAAAAATGGGTGTGTGTACCAGATACAAATATGCCCTCATTAGTGCAGTGCAAGATACACAAATGCCACCAATAGTGCCAGATACACATATGCCACCTGTAGTGCAGTGCCAGATACACATATGTCCCTAATAGTGCCAGATGCACATATGCCCCAACAGTGCCAGATATACATATGCCCCCACAGTGCAAGATACACATATGCCCCCACAGTGCCAGATACACATATGCCCGCACTGTGCCAGATATACATATGCCCACACTGTGCCAGATACACATATGCCTACACTGCCAGATATATACATATGCCCCCACAGTGCCAGATAACATATGCCCCCACAGTGCCAGACAACATATGCCCCCAATGTGCTCATCGCCGCTGCTGCCTGGGATCTGCTGCCCGGCTGTGTATGAGGGTAGGAGAGCGCAGTGTGCACCTCTCCTGCTCCTCAGTCCGGTCTCCGGCGGTGGTGCGGGTATCTTAAATCAGGCGCCAGTCCATGAGCCAATCTGAGCTTGTGAACTGGCAGCTCCTGATTGGCTGCCGGTCCACGAGCTCTGATTGGCTCACGAACCGGCACCTGATTTAAGATACCCGTGCCACCACTGGAGACTGAACTGAGGAGCAGGAGAGGTACTTGCTGCACTCTCCTGCTCTCACTGCAAGCAAAGTGGTCAGGCCACAAAAGGACCCCTGCCCGAAGTTTGACACCCCTGATCTAGAACCTAATTGAAGTCGGCAGCTAAAATTATTTCGCCTTTACACACTGTAGAAAGAAGGGTATCTAATTTTCTAAAAAAGTGGCACTGATTGTGGTTAGGAGCATATACATTCATTATGGTACAAAGGGTATTGTTAAGATTTCCCACTAAAATAAGCCATCTACCCTCTCTGTCCGCATAGGTGCTCAACTGATCGAATGTTAGGTGAGAAGCAAACATAATTGAGACACCCCCCTCTTTTTTCTGCTTAGAGTCACAAGCATGGAAGATAAGGGGAAAGGCTTTAGACTTAAATTCTGGGTGAGAGGGCTTCTTAAGGTGGGTTTCTTGTAGAAAAATCAGATCACTTTTAGATTGCTTAAGTGAGATAAAAAGCTTAGTGTGTTTTGAGGGGCTATTCTGCTAGTAAATTCTAAGAGCCTTAATGGTCAAATGTTCGGGCCACCTCGAGTCCTCCCGGCAGGATCCGCAGTACTACAAGAAACCAGAAAACAAGACTTGCAAGTAAAATTAAATACCAACAATGCATATCATAAAACAAATGATATGAAAATGAAGAATAGGAAAAAAACAATAAGTATTAGGGAAGTTGGGGGCGGTGGGGAGGTTGGGGACCAGAAGAAAATACATCTGGTCTGAGTCGCCGGTCAGGAAAAACTAAGGGAAAGTGACAATGACCGGGCATGGGTACAATACCCATTGTGGGGGTACGGTCATGGTGGCCCGATGGCATAGCTAAGTGGTAACCCCGGGAGACTACTCCTAGTCCGGGGCCAATAACAACAAATAATATTTAAACTAACAAAATAGAAATAGGAGAGAATAACAACAAGATACTTCCAACTACTGAGTATTTAGAATAATACACCAATTTCTCCCTAAGGTAGATATTTCAAAAATAAAAAACAGTTAGATGTCAGTAATACCAAAGGTAAATTAAGAAAGTTTAAACGAGGAAAAAGTAGTCATTTTTCACCTAAGGAAAATTAAAGGCTGTGTAATGCCTGACAAATCACATAACAGCAAAGCAGTAACAAATTACAATAGCCCAACTGGTGAAGTAGATAATAACCGAGGTGCCAGTATAAGAATTGGGCATTATATAACACTGCGCTAAATAAACAACCTAACAAAAATTAACACAAACATTTAGGATACTTGTAAAGAGTCAGGTTGGAGGGCCTGATGAAGCAAACGTTCTTGCAGAAGGCACCTTTGACCAATCAAGGTTTAGGGAATGACGAGGAGTGGATGTTGAGTCAGTGGGGAGGGAACCTTGATTTGTAGGTACCAAATCACTCGGAACGGTTGGAATAGAAATGCCCACTGAGTCCAGAAGATGGCGAGCCTCCTGCATAGCTTTGGCTGAGTGGAAGCGATTTTGATGCCAAATCAGAATGTAGCAGTTGTTATCTCTCAGTAGCAAAGTCTTAACGTTTTTTCTCTTTAGTAACTTAGCAGGGGCAATGTCCTGATAAATTTGGAGAGAAAGGCCATGAAATTAAATAGCAGAAGCTTCCTAGCCTCGCAGAGAATATCCTCCTTAGCGGTGAAGTAATGACAGCGTAAGATGACATTTCTAGACTGGGAGGAGTCCTATGACTATGGCCGAAGAGCTCTATGAGCATTGTCAAGCAGAAGGTGATCTTTTGGGGCTGCAGGAGATCTTTTTAAGGTAGAGCTTTTTAAGGTAACCATCAATTTCTTCAGGGATGGCTCTGATACACAGATTTTTACATATGCCATGTTGTCTTAATCGTCCTGATGATCTAACATAAGCTGGACATCTTGTTTCAAATTTTGGAGCTCTTCTCCTAAGCTTTGTTGAGACGTGTCACTTAAGGCATTTTCCTCGGATTTAAGAGAGTTGACCGCTGTGTGTACTTCATCTTGTACTGCTTGGATAGAATGCCTTGGATCCTGGACTTCATAAAGAAGAGACTGTAAGTCTTTTCGAGTTAGCGGAGAGTGATCGGAATCCTCTGAGTCAGAGTTATCATGTTGTGAAGGAGTTGATCCTCTTGTAGTTTTGACAGTTGTAAATGCAATCTTTTTAAGGCTTTGGGAGACCCTCTTTGTTTTCTGTTTTCCTTAGGCATGGTTAAGGCACTGTTAATGGATGTAGGTAGCACTTCAGTATACCATAGTTAGATAGAGCACTGTATTAGGGAGGGTGGATGGAGATTATGATCTGATGTTTAACATAGAAAGATGGGGCCCCAGATCTCCAGGTAGTCTCAAGGAATCACATTTTGAGGCAGACTTTTCCATAAGAGAATAGGAGGTACAAGGAAATTATGAGATGCTTCACCTGAGAGGCCGCTTGACACGCTGAATTTTAAGGAATCAACCAAGCTCAGTGGTACTTTATAATAGGGATGTGCACTTGAAATTTTTCTGGTTTTCTGGTTTTGTGTTTTGGTTTTGGGTTCGGTTCCGCGGCCGTGTTTTGGGTTCGACCGCGTTTTGGCAAAACCTCACCAAATTTTTTTTGTCGGATTCGGGTGTGTTTTGGATTCGGGTGTTTTTTTCAAAAAACCCTAAAAAACAGCTTAAATCATAGAATTTGGGGGTCATTTTGATCCCAAAGTATTATTAACCTCAAAAACCATAATTTCCACTCATTTTCAGTCTATTCTGAATACCTCACACCTCACAATATTATTTTTAGTCCTAAAATTTGCACCGAGGTCGCTGGATGACTAAGCTAAGCGACCCTAGTGGCCGACACAAACACCTGGCCCATCTAGGAGTGGCACTGCAGTGTCACGCAGGATGGCCCTTCCAAAAAACACTCCCCAAACAGCACATGACGCAAAGAAGAAAAAAAGAGGCGCAATGAGGTAGCTGTGTGAGTAAGATAAGCGACCCTAGTGGCCGACACAAACACCTGGCCCATCTAGGAGTGGCACTGCAGTGTCACGCAGGATGGCCCTTCCAAAAAACACTCCCCAAACAGCACATGACGCAAAGAAGAAAAAAAAAGGCGCAATGAGGTAGCAGTGTGAGTAAGCTAAGCGACCCTAGTGGCCGACACAAACACCTGGCCCATCTAGGAGTGGCACTGCAGTGTCACGCAGGATGGCCCTTCCAAAAAACACTCCCCAAACAGCACATGACGCAAAGAAGAAAAAAAGAGGCGCAATGAGGTAGCTGTGTGAGTAAGCTAAGCGACCCTAGTGGCCGACACAAACACCTGGCCCATCTAGGAGTGGCACTGCAGTGTCACGCAGGATGGCCCTTCCAAAAAAACACTCCCCAAACAGCACATGACGCAAATAAAAATGAAAGAAAAAAGAGGTGCAAGATGGAATTGACCTTGGGCCCTCCCACCCACCCTTATGTTGTATAAACAGGACATGCACACTTTAACCAACCCATCATTTCAGTGACAGGGTCTGCCACACGACTGTGACTGAAATGACGGGTTGGTTTGGACCCCCACCGAAAAATAAGCAATTAATCTCTCCTTGCACAAACTGGCTCTACAGAGGCAAGATGTCCACCTCATCATCATCCTCCGATATATCACCGTGTACATCCCGCTCCTCACAGATTATCAATTCGTCCCCACTGGAATCCACCATCTCAGCTCCCTGTGTACTTTGTGGAGGCAATTGCTGCTGGTCAATGTCTCCACGGAGGAATTGATTATAATTCATTTTAATGAACATCATCTTCTCCACATTTTCTGGAAGTAACCTCGTACGCAGATTGCTGACAAGGTGAGCGGCGGCACTAAACACTCTTTCGGAGTACACACTTGTGGGAGGGCAACTTAGGTAGAATAAAGCCAGTTTGTGCAAGGGCCCCCAAATTGCCTCTTTTTCCTGCCAGTATAAGTACGGACTGTCTGACGTGCCTACTTGGATGCGGTCACTCATATAATCCTCCACCATTCTTTCAATGGTGAGAGAATCATATGCAGTGACAGTAGACGACATGTCCGTAATCGTTGGCAGGTCCTTCAGTCCGGACCAGATGTCAGCATCAGCAGTCGCTCCAGACTGCCCTGCATCACCGCCAGCGGGTGGGCTCGGAATTCTGAGCCTTTTCCTCGCACCCCCAGTTGCGGGAGAATGTGAAGGAGGAGATGTTGACAGGTCGCGTTCCGCTTGACTTGACAATTTTGTCACCAGCAGGTCTTTGAACCCCAGCAGACTTGTGTCTGCCGGAAAGAGAGATCCAAGGTAGGTTTTAAATCTAGGATCGAGCACGGTGGCCAAAATGTAGTGCTCTGATTTCAACAGATTGACCACCCGTGAATCCTTGTTAAGCGAATTAAGGGCTCCATCCACAAGTCCCACATGCCTAGCGGAATCGCTCCCTTTTAGCTCCTCCTTCAATGCCTCCAGCTTCTTCTGCAAAAGCCTGATGAGGGGAATGACCTGACTCAGGCTGGCAGTGTCTGAACTGACTTCACGTGTGGCAAGTTCAAAAGGTTGCAGAACCTTGCACAACGTTGAAATCATTCTCCACTGCGCTTGAGACAGGTACATTCCACCTCCTATATCGTGCTCAATTGTATAGGCTTGAATGGCCTTTTGCTGCTCCTCCAACCTCTGAAGCATATAGAGGGTTGAATTCCACCTCGTTACCACTTCTTGCTTCAGATGATGGCAGGGCAGGTTCAGGCGTTTTTGGTGGTGCTCCAGTCTTCTGTACGTGGTGCCTGTACGCCGAAAGTGTCCCGCAATTCTTCTGGCCACCGACAGCATCTCTTGCACGCCCCTGTCGTTTTTTAAAAAATTCTGCACCACCAAATTCAAGGTATGTGCAAAACATGGGACGTGCTGGAATTTGCCCATATTTAATGCACACACAATATTGCTGGCGTTGTCCGATGCCACAAATCCACAGGAGAGTCCAATTGGGGTAAGCCATTCCGCGATGATCTTCCTCAGTTGCCGTAAGAGGTTTTCAGCTGTGTGCGTATTCTGGAAACCGGTGATACAAAGCGTAGCCTGCCTAGGAAAGAGTTGGCGTTTGCGAGATGCTGCTACTGGTGCCGCCGCTGCTGTTCTTGCGGCGGGAGTCCATACATCTACCCAGTGGGCTGTCACAGTCATATAGTCCTGACCCTGCCCTGCTCCACTTGTCCACATGTCCGTGGTTAAGTGGACATTGGGTACAACTGCATTTTTTAGGACACTGGTGAGTCTTTTTCTGACGTCCGTGTACATTCTCGGTATCGCCTGCCTAGAGAAGTGGAACCTAGATGGTATTTGGTAACGGGGGCACACTGCCTCAATAAATTGTCTAGTTCCCTGTGAACTAACGGCGGATACCGGACGCACGTCTAACACCAACATAGTTGTCAAGGCCTCAGTTATCCGCTTTGCAACAGGATGACTGCTGTGATATTTCATCTTCCTCGCAAAGGACTGTTGGACAGTCAATTGCTTGGTGGAAGTAGTAAAAGTGGGCTTACGACTTCCCCTCTGGGATGACCATCGACTCCCAGCAGCAACAACAGCAGCGCCAGCAGCAGTAGGCGTTACACGCAAGGATGCATCGGAGGAATCCCAGGCAGGAGAGGACTCGTCAGAATTGCCAGTGACATGGCATGCAGGACTATTGGCATTCCTGGGGAAGGAGGAAATTGACACTGAGGGAGTTGGTGGGGTGGTTTGCGTGAGCTTGGTTACAAGAGGAAGGGATTTACTGGTCAGTGGACTGCTTCCGCTGTCGCCCAAAGTTTTTGAACTTGTCACTGACTTATTATGAATGCGCTGCAGGTGACGTATAAGGGAGGATGTTCCAAGGTGGTTAACGTCCTTACCCCTACTTATTACAGCTTGACAAAGGCAACACACGGCTTGACAAATGTTGTCCGCATTTCTGGTGAAATACTTCCACACCGAAGAGCTGATTTTTTTGGTATTTTCACCAGGCATGTCAACGGCCCTATTCCTCCCACGGACAACAGGTGTCTCCCCGGGTGCCTGACTTGAACAAACAACCTCACCATCAGAATCCTCCTTCTCAATTTCCTCCCCAGCGCCAGCAACACCCATATCCTCCTCATCCTGGTGTACTTCAACACTGACATCTTCAATCTGACTATCAGGAACTGGACTGCGGGTGCTCCTTCCAGCACTTGCAGGGGGCGTGCAAATGGTGGAAGGCGCATGCTCTTCACGTCCAGTGTTGGGAAGGTCAGGCATCGCAACCGACACAATTGGACTCTCCTTGTGGATTTGGGATTTCGAAGAACGCACAGTTCTTTGCGGTACTTTTGCCAGTTTGAGTCTTTTCAGTTTTCTAGCGAGAGGCTGAGTGCTTCCATCCACATGTGAAGCTGAACCACTAGCCATGAACATAGGCCAGGGCCTCAGCCGTTCCTTGCCACTCCGTGTGGTTAATGGCATATTGGCAAGTTTACGCTTCTCCTCCGACAATTTTATTTTAGATTTTGGAGTCCTTTTTTTTACTGATATTTGGTGTTTTGGATTTTACATGCTCTGTACTATGACATTGGGCATCGGCCTTGGCAGACGACGTTGCTGGCATTTCATCGTCTCGACCATGACTAGTGGCAGCAGCTTCAGCACGAGGTGGAAGTGGATCTTGATCTTTCCCTAATTTTGGAACCTCAACATTTTTGTTCTCCATATTTTAATAGGCACAACTAAAAGGCACCTCAGGTAAACAATGAAGATGGATGGATACTAGTATACTTATGGATGGACGAGCGACTGCCGATACAGAGGTAGCTACAGCCGTGGACTACCGTACTGTGTCTGCTGCTAATATAGACTGGATGATAATGAGATGAAATCAATATATATATATATAATATCACTAGTACTGCAGCCGGACAGGAATATATATTTATTATGTAATGACTGATGATGGACCTGCTGGACACTGTCAGCTCAGCAGCACCGCAGACTGCTACAGTAAGCTACTATAGTAGTATGTATAAAGAAGAAAAAAAGAAAAAAAACCACGGGTAGGTGGTATACAATTATGGATGGATGAGCGACTGCCGACACAGAGGTAGCTACAGCCGTGGACTACCGTACTGTGTCTGCTGCTAATATAGACTGGATGATAAGGAGATGAAATCAATATATATATATATATATATATATATATATATAATATCACTAGTACTGCAGCCGGACAGGTATATATATTTATTATGTAATGACTGATGACGGACCTGCTGGACACTGTCAGCTCAGCAGCACCGCAGACTGCTACAGAAAGCTACTATAGTAGTATGTATAAAGAAGAAAGAAAAAAAAAAACACGGGTAGGTGGTATACAATTATGGATGGACGAGCGACTGCCGACACAGAGGTAGCTACAGCCGTGGACTACCGTACTGTGTCTGCTGCTAATATAGACTGGATGATAAGGAGATGAAATCAATATATATATATATATAATATCACTAGTACTGCAGCCGGACAGGTATATATATTTATTATGTAATGACTGATGACGGACCTGCTGGACACTGTCAGCTCAGCAGCACCGCAGACTGCTACAGTAAGCTACTATAGTAGTATGTATAAAGAAGAAAGAAAAAAAAAACCACGGGTAGGTGGTATACAATTATGGATGGACGAGCGACTGCCGACACAGAGGTAGCTACAGCCGTGGACTACCGTACTGTGTCTGCTGCTAATATAGACTGGATGATAATGAGATGAAATCAATATATATTATATCACACTAGTACTGCAGCCGGAAAGGTAGATATATTTATTATGTAATGACTGATGACGGACCTGCTGGACACTGTCAGCTCAGCAGCACCGCAGACTGCTACAGTAAGCTACTATAGTAGTATGTATAAAGAAGAAAAAAAAAAAACACGGGTAGGTGGTATACAATTATGGATGGACGAGCGACTGCCGACACAGAGGTAGCTACAGCCGTGGACTACCGTACTGTGTCTGCTGCTAATATAGACTGGATGATAAGGAGATGAAATCAATATATATATATATATATATATATATAATATCACTAGTACTGCAGCCGGACAGGTATATATATTTATTATGTAATGACTGATGACGGACCTGCTGGACACTGTCAGCTCAGCAGCACCGCAGACTGCTACAGTAAGCTACTATAGTAGTATGTATAAAGAAGAAAGAAAAAAAAAAAAAAACACGTGTAGGTGGTATACAATTATGGATGGACGAGCGACTGCCGACACAGAGGTAGCTACAGCCGTGGACTACCGTACTGTGTCTGCTGCTAATATAGACTGGATGATAAGGAGATGAAATCAATATATATATATATATATATATATAATATCACTAGTACTGCAGCCGGACAGGTATATATATTTATTATGTAATGACTGATGACGGACCTGCTGGACACTGTCAGCTCAGCAGCACCGCAGACTGCTACAGTAAGCTACTATAGTAGTATGTATAAAGAAGAAAGAAAAAAAAAACCACGGGTAGGTGGTATACAATTATGGATGGACGAGCGACTGCCAACACAGAGGTAGCTACAGCCGTGGACTACCGTACTGTGTCTGCTGCTAATATATACTGGATGATAAGGACATGAAATCAATATATATATATATATATATATAATATCACTAGTACTGCAGCCGGACAGGTATATATATTTATTATGTAATGACTGATGACGGACCTGCTGGACACTGTCAGCTCAGCAGCACCGCAGACTGCTACAGTAAGCTACTATAGTAGTATGTATAAAGAAGAAAGAAAAAAAAAAACCACGGGTAGGTGGTATACAATTATGGATGGACGAGCGACTGCCGACACAGAGGTAGCTACAGCCGTGGACTACCGTACTGTGTCTGCTGCTATATAGACTGGATGATAAGGAGATGAAATCAATATATATATATATATATATATATAATATCACTAATACTGCAGCCGGACAGGTATATATATTTATTATGTAATGACTGATGACGGACCTGCTGGACACTGTCAGCTCAGCAGCACCGCAGACTGCTACAGTAAGCTACTATAGTAGTATGTATAAAGAAGAAAGAAAAAAAAAAACCACGGGTAGGTGGTATACAATTATGGATGGCCGAGCGACTGCCGACACAGAGGTAGCTACAGCCGTGGACTACCGTACTGTGTCTGCTGCTAATATAGACTGGATGATAAGGAGATGAAATCAATATATATATATATATATATATATATATATATATCACTAGTACTGCAGCCGGACAGGTATATATATTTATTATGTAATGACTGATGACGGACCTGCTGGACACTGTCAGCTCAGCAGCACCGCAGACTGCTACAGTAAGCTACTATAGTAGTATGTATAAAGAAGAAAGAAAAAAAAACCACGGGTAGGTGGTATACAATTATGGATGGACGAGCGACTGCCGACACAGAGGTAGCTACAGCCGTGGACTACCGTACTGTGTCTGCTGCTAATATAGACTGGATGATAAGGAGATGAAATCAATATATATATATATATATATATATATATATAATATCACTAGTACTGCAGCCGGACAGGTATATATATTTATTATGTAATGACTGATGACGGACCTGCTGGACACTGTCAGCTCAGCAGCACCGCAGACTGCTACAGTAAGCTACTATAGTAGTATGTATAAAGAAGAAAGAAAAAAAAAACCACGGGTAGGTGGTATACAATTATGGATGGACGAGCGACTGCCGACACAGAGGTAGCTACAGCCGTGGACTACCGTACTGTGTCTGCTGCTAATATAGACTGGATGATAAGGAGATGAAATCAATATATATATATATATATATATATATATAATATCACTAGTACTGCAGCCGGACAGGTATATATATTTATTATGTAATGACTGATGACGGACCTGCTGGACACTGTCAGCTCAGCAGCACCGCAGACTGCTACAGTAAGCTACTATAGTAGTATGTATAAAGAAGAAAGAAAAAAAAACCACGGGTAGGTGGTATACAATTATGGATGGACGAGCGACTGCCGACACAGAGGTAGCTACAGCCGTGGACTACCGTACTGTGTCTGCTGCTAATATAGACTGGATGATAATGAGATGAAATCAATATATATTATATCACACTAGTACTGCAGCCGGAAAGGTAGATATATTTATTATGTAATGACTGATGACGGACCTGCTGGACACTGTCAGCTCAGCAGCACCGCAGACTGCTACAGTAAGCTACTATAGTAGTATGTATAAAGAAGAAGAAAAAAAACCACGGGTAGGTGGTATACAATTATGGATGGACGAGCGACTGCCGACACAGAGGTAGCTACAGCCGTGGACTACCGTACTGTGTCTGCTGCTAATATAGACTGGATGATAAGGAGATGAAATCAATATATATATATATAATATCACTAGTACTGCAGCCGGACAGGTATATATATTTATTATGTAATGACTGATGACGGACCTGCTGGACACTGTCAGCTCAGCAGCACCGCAGACTGCTACAGTAAGCTACTATAGTAGTATGTATAAAGAAGAAAAAAAAGAAAGAAAAAAAAACACGTGTAGGTGGTATACAATTATGGATGGACGAGCGACTGCCGACACAGAGGTAGCTACAGCCGTGGACTACCGTACTGTGTCTGCTGCTAATATAGACTGGATGATAATGAGATGAAATCAATATATATATATATATATATATATATATATAATATCACTAGTACTGCAGCCGGACAGGTATATATATTTATTATGTAATGACTGATGACGGACCTGCTGGACACTGTCAGCTCAGCAGCACCGCAGACTGCTACAGTAAGCTACTATAGTAGTATGTATAAAGAAGAAAGAAAAAAAAAAACCACGGGTAGGTGGTATACAATTATGGATGGACGAGCGACTGCCGACACAGAGGTAGCTACAGCCGTGGACTACCGTACTGTGTCTGCTGCTAATATATACTGGATGATAAGGACATGAAATCAATATATATATATATATATATATAATATCACTAGTACTGCAGCCGGACAGGTATATATATTTATTATGTAATGACTGATGACGGACCTGCTGGACACTGTCAGCTCAGCAGCACCGCAGACTGCTACAGTAAGCTACTATAGTAGTATGTATAAAGAAGAAAGAAAAAAAAAACCACGGGTAGGTGGTATACAATTATGGATGGACGAGCGACTGCCGACACAGAGGTAGCTACAGCCGTGGGCTACCGTACTGTGTCTGCTGCTAATATAGACTGGATGATAAGGAGATGAAATCAATATATATATATATATATATAATATCACTAGTACTGCAGCCGGACAGGTATATATATTTATTATGTAATGACTGATGACGGACCTGCTGGACACTGTCAGCTCAGCAGCACCGCAGACTGCTACAGTAAGCTACTATAGTAGTATGTATAAAGAAGAAAGAAAAAAAAAAACCACGGGTAGGTGGTATACAATTATGGATGGACGAGCGACTGCCGACACAGAGGTAGCTACAGCCGTGGACTACCGTACTGTGTCTGCTGCTAATATAGACTGGATGATAAGGAGATGAAATCAATATATATATATATATATATATATATAATATCACTAGTACTGCAGCCGGACAGGTATATATATTTATTATGTAATGACTGATGACGGACCTGCTGGACACTGTCAGCTCAGCAGCACCGCAGACTGCTACAGTAAGCTACTATAGTAGTATGTATAAAGAAGAAAGAAAAGAAAAAAAACCACGGGTAGGTGGTATACAATTATGGATGGACGAGCGACTGCCGACACAGAGGTAGCTACAGCCGTGGACTACCGTACTGTGTCTGCTGCTAATATAGACTGGATGATAATGAGATGAAATCAATATATATATATATATAATATCACTAGTACTGCAGCCGGACAGGTATATATATTTATTATGTAATGACTGATGACGGACCTGCTGGACACAGTCAGCTCAGCAGCACCGCAGACTGCTACAGTAAGCTACTATAGTAGTATGTATAAAGAAGAAAGAAAAAAAAAACCACGGGTAGGTGGTATACAATATTATAAATATTTTATATATATATATTATATACAATTATATATATATATATATATATATATTAAACTAGTGGTGACTGGTGGTCAGGACACTGGTCACACTATCAGCAACTTGCAAGTAGTACTCCTAAGCAGACAATCACAATATATATTATACTGGTGGTCAGTGTGGTCACAATGGCAGTGTGGCACTCTGGCAGCAAAAGTGTGCACTGTACGTTATATGTACTCCTGAGTCCTGCTCTCAGACTCTAACTGCTCCCCACTGTCAGTGTCTCCCCCACAAGTCAGATAATATACAGTCACACTATCTATCACTTCAGCAAGTAACTAGTACTCCTCCTAATGCTCCCCAAAATTACTACTGTGTCTCTCTCTACTGTCTCACTCTCTTCTCTATAAACGGAGAGGACGCCAGCCACGTCCTCTCCCTATGAATCTCAATGCACGTGTGAAAATGGCGGCGACGCGCGGCTCCTTATATAGAATCCGAGTCTCGCGATAGAATCCGAGCCTCGCGAGAATCCGACAGCGGGATGATGACGTTCGGGCGCGCTCGGGTTAACCGAGCAAGGCGGGAATATCCGAGTCGCTCGGCCCCGTGTAAAAAAACATGAAGTTCGGGCGGGTTCGGATTCCGAGGAACCGAACCCGCTCATCCCTACTTTATAAGCTCTTTAGTGAATGATACTTGTAAAAGGTGGTGTAATTACAGCATGATGACACAAGAGGGAGCTCCAAGTCCTTGGGATGTAGGGAATTAACAGTGAAGGAATGATAATGTAATGCACCTCCCACTAACTTTAGCTCCTATGAGTGTATTTTTGCCAGGAATAATGGCCACTGTATCAGGAGTGAAGTGTCTGTCATATCCACTGCAGCAATGGCAGAGGGTGAGCAGGACTGGATTTCTCACCTACAGAATCAGGTAGCCACGGTCTTATGGGAATCCACAGACTGAGGGAGGGAAGCTCCCAGGGACAGCCACTTCAGGTTCGGTGGGCACAGCAGCTCCTCTCCGGATGCTGGAGAAAGAGCGGGAAGCCAGGCACCCCGGGGTAAAATAGCAGACTGCGGCCGCAGCCAGTCAGGATTTTGACCCGGCGCCAGAAGGAGCCGACCCCTAGCAGCCAGGAAAACAGAGCACAGCGGGTTAAGGAAGGGCAGCTACAGATGGTTTTCCATGGCAAAGTGGATCGGGGCATCGGTAGCAAATCAAGGCCCCGGCTTATGCTAAGTCACAAGGCCGTAACCCGCAAGAGGTAAGGTCGCTATCCCCGACTCCGCAGCCAATATCCTCCTTTGCTTTGGGCTCACTACCTTTAGGAGGGGCCTGATCAGCACCCCCAAAGTGGCAGCAAGCAGCAGTTAAACAGGGAAGAGCGGAGAGTTCAGACTCTGCACATCCGCCAGCTGTAACTGCCCGGCCACACCCCCAGCATCCCAGTTCTTGCTCATTTTGATTTTTGACACAAGGATGTACACCAGGGGAAGGGATTATAGTAGTATTTAACAAAATATGCAGACATGGACCCAACTACATCTGACTCAGATACAGCCCCTATATGTCTTCCCTGAAACAGCCCCCATATATCTTCCCTGTGATAGGGTTGTGGATGCTGGGATTGTGCAGGGAACTTCTTGTTTCTTATTCATTAAAAAAGTGTTAGCCCTTGCAGTCCTGTGTATGTTTTACAGTAAAAGTATACAGGGGCGTAGCCAGAAATTTGTGGGCCCCATAGCAACATTTCGAAGGGGCCCTTGTGCCAATGCTTCTAAAGGGACACCTCTCCACAGCAGTTGTTAATTTTATGCCCCATAATAGTGCCCTAGCTATTTTATGAACCATAGTAGTGCCCTAAGTCACATTATACAACATATTACCCCCAATTTACATTATGACATACAGTGTCCTCAGTTCATATTTTGTCAGACTATGGTGCCTCCACTTCATATTGTACCACATTACAGTGCACCACATATTGTACCACATTACAGTGCCTCCACTTCATATTGTACCACATTACAGTGCACTGTAATGTGGTACAATATGAAGTGGAGGGGAACTGGAGGGGATATAATATTATATCCCCTCCAGTTCCCCTCCAGTCCGCTGAAGTGGAGGGGGATATAATATTATATCCCCTCCAGTTCCCCTGAAGTGGAGGGGAACTGGAGGGGATATAATATTATAATCCCATCCAGTTCATTTTATGCCACATTACAATGAGCAGTTCCAGGGGCATAACTAGATATATTGTAGGCCCCAAGGCAAAAGTTTGTAAGGGTCTCTATGTACCACCCAAATGTTGAAAAATTTATATAACACGTGTAACTTTGGTAGGGAAGGTGGGCCCCTGTCAGCTCTGGGCCCCATAGCAGCTGCACTGCCTGCACCTATGGTAGCTACGCCCTTGAAAGTATAGTTTGCTTTTAGTAAGATACTTGCCTAGTTGATTTCATACCTATTAAGAGGTATTGGGTGTGCCTCTGGGCAAACAAAACATCTGGTACCACAAAAGAGATAAACATCAACCCAAGTTCCTCACATAGGTCCACTACATACTGTATGTAACACAAAATGTTAGTGTGCAACATGTGACAACATAATGGACTCATACATAATAGAATAATGAAACAAGCTTACTATGTCTCTGTTCCATATTCATGTGGATGTACTGCTGCAGAGATCCCAACAATGACAGCAGGGATACCAAACCCAACAAGACACATCTTTGGAAAGTTTGAGCCCTGAGAAGTCATATAATTCAGAGCTTGCAGGTTACGGACAGTCATGAAGAGCAGGATGCTCTCAATAAACATCCAGCAGAAGGCACAGAGGAACAGGAACTGGATCCCACCAGCAATGACTGAGCAGAGGACCTGGAGAGTGGTAGACAAGAAATTAAGCTAACATGCTCAATTTATGGAATTTATCAAGTAACAATTGATGCTATAAAAACTGTTTATATTGTTCTAAAAGAGAAACATTAGGAAGTTTATGGAAATAGATGAACATACTATACCAATAAATGTTCTGGATGAGACAGTTACCTTATTAGAGGTTTGGTTAAGACCTACAGTTACGAGAAGCTGTCCGAGGAAGAGACATCCACACAGAGCTGTCAAGACAGAGGTGTGAGCAGTCCTCAGAGACCTACAGATGATGAACGTAAGAAGAGAGAGGCACAGGAAGAGAAGGGATATACTCAGGCCAATGTGAGAGACAATAGTAAGACCATGGTGTTTCTGTGGGGGGAAAAAAACATACATTTGTAACTAACATACAACAATGTCTCATAACACCAAGCTATTGTACAGATAACATAGTAGAGAGGCTCACATGACATAAAAGGCCCTGATTTATGCGCTGCTGTGTCTGTTACCATAGGTGCATCTGCAACTTTATGCTAATGATAGTATCAGCCCTTCCCTTGGTCTACAAGTCTGCCTATGAATGAGCAAGAACTGGGAACCTCGATTTTAGCATCAGAGCATGATGTAATACTATCGGTGCATCTTTAGATAACACCATTGGTAGCACCATCGAAACATACACCAGCTCTATGCAGGTGAAGTTTCTCCATCTGAGCATGGACTCCGATTTCTTTGCCGAGCATCTGTGTATGCAGCCACTTTCACTGACATGTCCACACCACTCCCATAATACGCCAGTTATAAGGACAATTTTTGAATGTATTAGTAGCACCTGACAGTCATCGCACATGAACGACCTGATACCGTGCATATTACTTGCAATAGCGCCTTTGTGGCTACATATTATGGGATGCATGCTCTGTAGGAGGTTTTAAGGATTTATGCACATATACAGACTTTAAAAAAAAATTGCTCAACTCCGTGAACATCGGCATTGCGTCCAGCTATGAATCAATTCCAAAATAGGCACATCACATTGTAAAAGGTTTTAAGCTTTACAGTATAAAAACCTTGCTCCAAATCAAGTGAAATAAGAAACAATCATAAACTAAATGATGGCCATGCTCATACTCCACCAGTAGTAGGTTACAGAGGAATTCATTAGTGTTTCTTAATAGCCATGTGGGTCATCAAATAGGTTTTACATGTTTTTGGAGTGAATGTTTTGTCATTCCTGGCCCAGTGTTTCCGTCAGTAAGACTAATGAGATACAGTAATTGAGTCTCACTAACAGAGGCTGCTCTGATTGTGACCACCACCATCCCCTACTCAGAGGCCCTAAATTTCTGAGGTCCTAGGCAGCTGTCCAGTGTGCCTATATGTTAAGATGGCCCTGAGCAGGAGATGTAAGGTGTGAGAGTCCAGACCAATAAAACTCCTTTTCTGAGTAACTTAAAACCCCCAACTATTGATCTAAGTCTGGAGAAAATTAAGTGGCATATGAAAGGTTGTGGCGTCTGATACTGATTGAAAATTTCTTTCATGATTTATCAATATATTGAGGAGATAATATAGTGATTTTACTTCCAAGAAAGGCAAAAGGCATTGTCTGTTCACAAGTTCTAGTGGCAGATGTGTGTCTGCTGAAAGACAGGTGAAATACAATATGAGCTGACCAGATGCAGTCCAACAGGAGAACTAACCAAGTATAAATCTAAAACAAATAACTCTGGGCAACTTTTCCACTTGTTCTCTTCTACACTCTTTAGAAGGCTTGATACATATCCTCCGGAGACTGGTAACATTTCTATTTGCATGTTTATGCTATAGATGAGCGGGTTTGGTTCTCGAGACTTTGCCTTCCGAGTTCGGTTCCGAGCCAGGCTCAAATTTTCCCGCCTGAGTCAGAATCCCGAACGCGGCAAAATGTCATCATCCCGCTGTCGGATTCTCACAGGATTAGGAATCCATATAAGGAGCCGCGCGTCGCGGCCATTTTCACTCCAGTCTCGGAGCGTGTATTGAGAGTACGTGTCCTCAGTGTTCAGTTTCTGTGTGGGGGCGGGAAAGTGGGGTGGCGAGTCTTGTGCTGTGTTGTGCTGCTCAGTCCAGTCCAGTGTAGTCAGTGTATTGTGTTGCATCAGTCCAGCTAGTCACAGTGTTGGTGTCCTCTCCTGCCAGTGTAGCTGTATAAAGTGGTGCTGTGTTGTGCTGTCCAGTCCAGTGTAGTCAGTGTATTGTGCTGCATCAGTCCAGCCAGTCACAGTGTTGGTGTTCTCTGCTGCCATATATCCAGTGTAGCTGTATAAAGTGTTGTTGTGTTGTGCTGCATCAGACCAGTGGTAGTGTCCTGTTCATCAGTCATTCCAGTGACGATATACGCTGCTGCTATATATCCACTGCTGCCATATAATAATTATAGCAACAACCACAAGTCCCTTACAGTGTTGTTGTGTTGTGCTGCATCAGACCAGTGGTAGTGTCCTGTTCATCAGTCATTCCAGTGACGATATACGCTGCTTCTATATGTCCACTGCTGCCGTATAATAATAATAATAATAATAATAATAATAATAATAATAATAATAATAACAACAACAACAACAACAACAAGTCCCTTACAGTGTTGTTGTGTTGTGCTGCTTCAGACCAGTGGTAGTGTCCTGGCCATCAGTCATTCCAGTGATGAAGCAGTCACAGTGGTATACGCTGCTGCTATATGTCCACAGCTGCTGTATAATAATAGTAACAACAACAACAAGTCCCTTTTAGTGGTGGTGTGTTGTCCTGCTTCAGACCAGTGGTAGTGTCCTGGCCATCATTCGTTCCAGTGACAAGGCAGTCACAGTGGTATACGATGCTGCTATATGTCCACTGCTGCCGTATAATAATTATAACAACAACAAGTCCCTTACAATGTTGTTGTGTTGTGCTGCATCAGACCAGTGGTAGTGTCCTGTGCACCAGTCATTCCAGTCATTCCTGTGCCGCATATTGTCTTTTACATAACTCCCATAAAATAATGGAAAACAAAAATTTTGAGGATAAAATACGGAAAGATCAAGAAGAACCACTTCCTCCTAGTGCTAAAGCTGCTACCAGTAGCCATGACATAGACAATGAAATGCCATCAACGTCGTCTGCCAAGGCCGATGCCCAATGTAATAGTAGAGGGCATGTAATATCCAAAAAGCAAAAGTTCAATAAAAAGAACCAAAAAAATAAATTTAAATCGTCTGAGGAGAAACGTAAACTTGCCAATATGCCATTTATGACACGGGCTGGCAAGGAACAGCTGAGGCCCTGGCCTATGTTCATGGCTAGTAGTTCAGCTTCACATGACGATGGAAGCCCTCATTCTCCCGCTAGAAAAATTAAAAGAGTTAAGCTTTAAAGAGCACAGAAAAGAACTGTGCGTTCTGAGATGGTATCACAATTCCCCAAGTGTGTCGGCGATTGCGATGCCTGACCTTCCCAACACTGGACGGGAAGAGGTGGCTCCTTCCACCATTTGCACGCCCCCTGCAAGTGCTGGAAGGAGCACCCACAGTCCAGTTCCTGATATTCAAATTGAAGATGTCACTGTTGAAGTACACCAGGATGAGGATATGGGTGTTGCTGGCGCAGAGGAGGAAGTTGACAATGAGGATTCTGATGGTGATGTGGTTTGTCTAAGTCAGGCACCGGGGGAGACTACCAAAAAAGCCATTTCTTTGGTGTGGAATTATTTCTCCACAAATCCAGACAACAGGTGTCAAGCCATCTGTTGCCTCTGTCAATCTGTGATAAGTAGGGGTAAGGATGTTAACCACCTAGGAACATCCTCCCTTATGTGTCACCTGCTGCGCATTCATCAGAAGTCAATGTCAAGTTATGAAACTTTGGGTAAGAGCGTAAGCAGTCCACTGACACCTAAATCCCTTCTTCCTCCTGTACCCAAGCTCCTGCAAGCCACACCACCAACTTCCTCCTCAGTCAGGAACGTCAGTAGTCCTGCAGGCCATGTCACTGTCATGACTGAGGAGTCCTCTCCTAACCGGGATTCCTCCGTAGGATCCTTGAGTGGTACGTGCTGTTGTTGCTGCTGGGAGTCGATCGTCATCCCAGAGGGGAAGTCGGAAGACCACTTGTACTACTTCCAGTAAGCAATTGACTGTTCAACAGTCCTTTGTGAGAAGATGAAATATGACAGCAGTCATCCTTTTGCAAAGCGGATAAATGAGGCCTTCTGTTGGTGTTAGACGTGCGCCTGGTATCCACCAGTTCAGTGGGACTTAGAAAATTGTTTCAGGTACTGTGTCCCCGGTGTCAAATCCCATCTAGGTTCCACTTCTCTAGGCAGGCAATACCGAGAATGTACACAGACGTCAGAAAAAGAGTCACCAGTGTCCTACAAAATGCGGTTGCATCCAGTGTCCACTTAACCACAGACATGTGGACAAGTGGAACAGGGCAGACTAAGGACTATATGACTGTAACAGCCCACTGAGTAGATGTATGGCCTCCCGCAGCAATAACAGCAGCGGCACCAGTAGCAGCATCTCGCAAATGCCAACTCGTTCCTAGGCAGGCTACGCTATGTATCACCGCTTTCCTTAAGAGGCATACAGCTGACAACCTCTTACGGAAACCGAGGAACATCATCGCAGAATGGCTTACCCAAAATGGACTCTCCTGGGGATTTGTGGTATCGGACAATGCCACCAATATTGTACGTGCATTACATGTGGGCAAATTCCAGCATGTCCCATGTTTTGCACGTACAATTAATTTGGTGGTGCAGAATTTTTTAAAAAATGACAGTGGTGTGCAGGACATGCTGTCAGTGGCCCGAAAAAAATTGCGGGCCACTTTCGGCATTCTGCCACTGTGTGCTGAAGACTCAGGGCCGGCGCCACCACTAGGCAGCTTTAGGCAGCTGCCTATGGGCGCCGGCCACTGGAGGGCGGCCCTGCACACTTCCGATGAACGCTTCCTTTATTATGCCCTTAGCTGTGTGCTCCTTCCATTCCCTAAGAGACGAGAAGCAAGGATACTGCAGCCGCCCATCACTTCCCATCAGCCGGCACTAACAGTGTGAGGGCGGATTGTTCTAAGCTGTCCTGCAGCAGAATCTCCTCTCTCTGTGCTACCGTTATCTTCTCCAACTGCTCTCCTCCCACTGGCCGGCACTGCCCTTTGCTCCCTGTAGTTTTCTCCTACCCCCCTCGCTGTAATAAACTCACTTGTTCCGCATCCTCACTGCCGGCCCGCACCACAACAGCACGATCTCTCCCACCCTCTCTCACTCATCCCGCATATTACACCCCCTGGCCCACCCTGCGATTGCTACTCCGATTGCTACTTAGCCCCCCTCCCACGCACCCTTCATGATTGCTGCCCCCCCACCCCATCTGAATGGGCCAGCCACCACAGATCGGATCTGATCTCTATAACAGATCTGATCTGCGGTACAGTGCTCCCTGCTCCCCACTTGCATGCTGACAGCCGCTGGCTTCGCAGGCAGTGATTGTGGCTGCCGAGCAATGAATGGACCAGCTGCCCAGTAGTAACTTATCTAGTGTATGCAGCCTGCGGCTCCGTGACTAGCTGGGCACGCAGGCTGCATGGAAGAAGGAATCAGGATCCATGTGAGTCTTGAGGTTATGTTTGTTTACAGCACAAACAGAGAGGAATGTGCAGGCTCTCTCTGTCCTGTGCATGTGTCGTCATCACTGCCTGTCTTTGCCGACAGCAAAGAAAAAGACAGGCTGTATTAAATGTTTTTTTCTATTACCAACTACATTTCAATATTAGGCTCTGGGTTTATGTGTGTGGATATAAAGCGCAACGGAATATGTTGCGCTATATAAGAAACTGCTAATATATATATATATATATATAAATAATTCAAAATAGACAGCACTCCCAATATATGTAACACAATATATCTTTATCTGGGACCAGGGTTAGATTATAAAAAGGTCAACAGGGACAGTCGTCCTGGGGCCCTAACACAATATCTCCCGAATCAGCTACCAGCACTGCAAATAAAATCAAAGCACAACATTTAGTTGTTTCCCCATTCCACCCCCTCTTTGGATGCCGATGAGCTCCTCACACTGCCCAGGTTAGTCTCGTGTGAAGAAGAAGCATGAAGGGGATTCCGTGCCCTCACCCAGCGGCTCCCTGCTCTGTCTCTGGCCGGCGGTGTGCGGGGCGTGCGTCTGTGGCACTTACCGCCCCAATGTACCTCTAATACCCCTTTTCCACCTCTAAAGCACGGGTCGCAGTCGGGAGCCTGACACTTGTGCGCCCAGCGCCGCCCTTCCATAGACTGTGAACGGGAGCCGTGTCGCATCGACACGGCTTCCGTTTACACTGCACAGCTTACCGGGTTGAACTCGTGTTCAACCCGGTAAGCTACCCGAGTAGGATTCCCGGATCACTTGATCCGGGTTGACCCTTTTCCACTAGCAAAAAACACGGGTAAATGCGCGCCCCCGTGCATTTACCCATGTTTTTTGAGCTAGTGGAAAAGGGGTATAACTATTATGCGGGTGGGGGGGGGGGGGTAATGTGGTTTCCCTTCAATGTTATTAGTGGGGTCTCCCACAACTTGGTTGTCTTGGACCCCTACAAGCCTTAATCTAACACTGGCTGGGAGAGAAGTAGAATAATCTCCGACTCATGCAGCTGTGTCTATAAACCCGCAGTGCTGCTTGTTCTCCCCTTCTGGCAGGACCAGTGATTGGTAGATGACCGTGTGCTACTGGCACTGTGGATGAGACATTATGACGTCTCATCCCGCAAGAAGGCGACGATGAGTGGGACTCGGGAGACTGGAATCGGATTCTAAATCTGCCTGACCGAGCTGGGACCCGCAAGTCAGCACTGAGGTCATTGAGGGTGAGAAATTCATTAAATATATTTTATAGTGTGGGGGTGAGACTATTTTACCCAGTGATGTTGACCAAGGGTCAGGAGGATGTGAAAATGAAAAAAGACAAAATATGTCAGGATATGTGTGGACTGTACAGAGAGGAGGAATTGAAGGTCAAGTGGCTGGGAGCGGAACTTATAAGAAGCTACCTCTATACTTTCACCTGACGGACTGGGAAGGGGGGGGCAGCTGCTGTAGTTTTGCCTAGGGTGCCGAAAAACCTTGCACTGGCCCTGCGAAGACTGGAATGCCAGCAAACACTCCTGAACCTGCCCCGCCATCAGTTGAAGCAAAAGGTGGTAACGAGGTAGAATTCAACACTATATGCTTCAGAGAATGGAGGAGCAGCAAAAGGCCATTCAAGCCTATACATCCACCTACGATATAGGCAAAGGAGGGGTAACGCACCTGACTCAAGTGCAGTGGAGAATGATTTCCCACTTGTGCAAGGTTCTCCAACCCTTCGAACTTGCCACACGTGAAGTCAGTTCAGACACTGCCAGCTTGAGTCAAGTCATTCCCTTCATCAGGCTTTTGCAGAAGCAGCTGGATAAATTTAAGGAGGAGCTAAGACGGAGCCATTCCACAAAGTATGTGGGACTTGTGGATGAAGCCCTTCATTCGCTTTGCCAGGATTCAAGGGTGGTCAATCTGTTGAAATCAGAGCACTACATTTTGGCCACCGTGCTCGATCCTAGGTTTAAAGCCTACGTTATATCTCTCTTTCCAGCAGACACAAGTGTGCAGAGGTGCAAAGACCTGCTGGTTAGTAAATTGTCAACTCAAGCGGAACGTGACCCGTCAACAGCTCCTCCTTCAATTTCTCCCGCCACTGGAAATGCAAGGAAAAGGATAAGATTTCCTAGCCCACCCGCTGGCGGTGATGCAGGGTCCAGACTGAAGTACCTGCCAACGATTACTGATATGTCTACTGTCACTGCATGTGATTCTGTCACCATTGAAAGAATGGTGGAGAATTATATGAGTGACAGCATCCAAATAGGCATGTCAGACAGTCCGTACGTATGCTGGCAGGAAAAAGATGCAATTTGGAGGCCCTTGCACAAACTGCCTTTATTTTACCTAAGTTGCCCCCCCCCCGCCCCCCTCCAGTGTGTACTCCGAAAGAGTGTTTAGTGCAGTCGGTCACCTTGTCAGCAATCGGCATAGGAGGTTACTTCCAGTTAATGTGGAGAAGATGATGTTCATCAAAATGAATTATAAATTCCTCCGTGGAGACATTTACCAGCAATTGCCTCCAGAAAGTACACAGGGACCTGTGATGGTGGATTCCAGTGGGGACGAATTAATACTCTGTGAGGAGGAGCATGTACACAGTGAAAGGGGTGAGAATCAGACGATGAGGTTGAGGTGGACATCTTGCCTCTGTAGAGCCAGTTTGTGCAAGGAGAGATTGATTGCTTCTTTTTTGGTGGGAGCCCAAACCAGCCAGTCATTTCAGCCACAGTCGTGTGGCAGACCCTGTCGGTTTGTTAAAGTGTGCATGTCCTGTTTATACAACATAAGGGTAGGTGGGAGGGCCCAAGGACAATTCCATCTTGCACCTCTTTTTCTTCTTTGCATCATGTGCTGTTTGGGGACTAGTTTTTTTTGTGCCATCCTGTCTGTAACTGCAGTGCCACTCTTAGATGGGCCAGGTGTTTGTGCCGCACACTTGTGTCGTTTAGCTTGGCCATCCAGCTACCTCATTGCACCTCTTTTTCTTCTTTGCATCATGTGCTGTTAGGGGACTAGTTTTTTTTTTTTGCCATCCTGTCTAACTGCAGTGCCACTCCTAGATGGGCCAGGTGTTTGTGCCACACACTTGTGTCCCTTAGCTTAGTCATACAGCCACCTCGGTGCAACTTTTAGGCCTAAAAACAATATTGTGAGGTGTGAGATGTTCAGAATAGACTGGAAATGAGTGGAAATTAATGTTATTGAGGATAATAATACTGTAGGAGCAAAATTACCCCCAAATTCTGTGTTTTTAGCTGTTTTTATGTTTTTTCAAAAATCATCCAGATTCAAAACCAAAACCAAAACACGAAAGGGTGGTTTTGGCAAAACCAAGCCAAAACCAAAACACGAAAGTGGAATTAGAACCAAAACACGAAAAGTGATAGTGAGAAGAATAGAGAACCCCTGCGCCCTATGTGTCAGCAGTCGAGGTGGACTCTGGGTGTCACTCAACACCCAAAACAAGATTATGAAATCTTTTAACACGAAAAGTACCCGCCGCACATCTCTAGACTTTATGCTTGCATTTAAGATAACTGATACCAGTATGGTTATAACTTATATTGTCCAATTATGACATTCAGTTTAGTGGTACTTAAAGTATATGTTTCTAATAAAATATTGGTATACTTATACCAATCAACTGTCCATATAGCTAAATCTTGTACCCACCCTGTTAACTTTGCAGACAGACTAACTGAACTGAATAGTTTGCAAAGTAACAAATAGTCTCTTGCCCACATTCTGGGATATTGTGACAGCCACACTAGTATAGGGGCCACAACCAGTATTTTTGCAGTCGGCCCGCGGGCGCATGTGCAGTGCCCATACTGCGCATGCACCCGCACTTTCTGCGGGGAGCGCAGAAAATGCGATTGCCTCTGCCTGTCAATCAGGCAGAAGCAGTCGCGGGGCGGGGGGCGGGCAATGCTCTGTTACCAGGGAGGAGATGGAGCATTGCGGGGTCGGAGCGTCATGAACGGTAGGTGGTGCGGAGCGAACAGGTTCGTGTCGAGGGCATGATCATGGCGGCTGCGTGAAGTCACATGCAGCCGCCGCAATGGGTAATATGGCGCCGGGTCTCCTGCGGCCACAGCTAAGCTGCGCCGGCAGGAGGAATCAATAATTTTTACAATGAAGCAGAAATTGCGAGGCGATCACAATTTCTGCTTCATCAAGGTGGGGAGGCGTCTGTCAGCATGCTGGCCGGCCTTGCCCAGCGATGGGCAACCCCCAGCATGCGAGCCAAAGGATAGCAAATTCTGCTGATTAGCAGAATTTGGTATCCTTACTGAAGTAGCCCCTAAATCTTATCTTATAATAAAGATCATTATCTAATTATCAAGTCATGTTGGACAGTTGTAGTATCTTTTGGTTGTTTAGAGTATAATCAAACTGTATTTTCATACTAGGCAGGTAATAATATGGCATTATCATCATGTCTAATGGTCAGCTAACATTTGGTGTTATAAAGTCCTGTGTTTATGCCCCACTCGATTACTGCGATCTGTAGATGAAGGACTTTTAGCAGTACCTAGAATCTCCCGTAATTCATCTGGGGGTCGAGCTTTTAGTCATGCGGCTCTGACTCTATGGAACTCACTTCCCCGCACAGTGCGAGAGGCCCCAACTGTAGAATCCTTCAAAACTAGACTCAAAACTTTCCTGTTTACTCAAGCATTTCCATAATGTCCCTTTAGTATCTCCATGCTTCTGTATTTTATGAAAATCTGTTCTGTACTTCATTATTTTCTGTACTATATTATGCTATGTATCTGTTAAGTGCTTTGAGTCCTATTGGAGAAAGAGCGCTATATAAATAAAATTATTATTATTATTATTATTATTATTATTATTATTATTATTATTGTATAATGGAACGGTGTTATGAATATAACCCAAGGTCAGGTCATATTCGGTATGTGTTGGGATCCTACAGTGTGTCTGTAAAGTGTAATAGAATTGTACTATCATACTGGGTACATATACTGTAATGTATGACGTCTTATGTTCCATTTGGGTGATTTCTGTCCCCTACATGTTATCTTTCCCCTGCATGCTCCATATATGTGCTCTCTACCTCTCCCTGTGTATTCTCCATTTTTCAGTCATCAAGTTCAACTTTCTTCCATCTCTACATTCAATGTTCTCAACACTTCTCACCTTTTGTCATTCTCTAGTCTAAAGCATACATACATTATCAATGAAAACACTGTTAATACTGTTAAATTAATTTTGAATTATCCAGCATCTGGTTCATATTGTGGACACACATTCTGTAATCTTAGACTACAGTAATTAGCCAATATAATTGCCAATCTTTCTGAGAGTGCGACTTGATGAAGCTATTATTATAAATATTTTCAGTAATTGACTGTCTATAGCAGGATATTCTACTGTATATATTTTAAAAAGTAAAAATATAATACTGTAGTAGTATGTGATTATGTTGGTGACTGAAGTGACATAATTTCCAGAAAATGTACCTTAATCACCGCAGTGTCATGTGGTGCCATGATTACAGCAAAGCTTGAAAAATGGAAGCAGGAACAGGTGGTGTAGTCATTATTATAAGATGTAGTGATGCAATCTGTGTTTGACCAACCATACAAATCAGAGCTCCAGAACACACATATAGACTTATGAAAGGGTTTGAGGGTCTGAGAAAAAAAAATGTACACAATTCAATGACAAGGGCATTCTTCATTAAACAGTATTCCTCCCGGCACACAGGGAGACAGACAATGGCCCTCATTCCGAGTTGTTCGCTCGCAAGCTGCTTTTAGCAGCTTTACACACGCTAAGCCGCCGCCTACTGGGAGTGAATCTTAGCTTCTTAAAATTGCGAACGAAAGATTCGCAACATTGCGAAAAGACATCTCTGTGCAGTTTCTGAGTAGCTCCAGACTTACTCGGCATCTGCGATCAGTTCAGTGCTTGTCGTTCCTGGTTTGACGTCACAAACACACCCAGCGTTCGTCCAGACACTCCTCCGTTTCTCCAGCCACTCCCGCGTTTTTCCCAGAAACGGTAGCGTTTATTCTCACACGCCCATAAAACGGCCTGTTTCTGCCCAGAAACACCCACTTCCTGTCAATCACATTACGATCAACAGAACGAAGAAAAAAACGTGAGTATAATACCTAACTGCATAGCAAATTTACTTGGCGCAGTCGCACTGCGGACATTGCGCATGCGCACTAAGCGGAAAATCGCTGCGATGCGAAAAAATTTACCGAGCGAACAACTCGGAATGACCACCAATTTGCGGAATAATGCTACTGTAATGTCATGAGAATATTGCCTATATATTTACTAAAACTTGGTAACATCAATAATGCATGAGGGACTTCATGTCTCATGCCTCATAGATATTACTGGTTCTGACAGACTGGATTCTCTAGAAAAAACATTTAGCCCACAAAATTACTGACCCCATTGTGTGTTATTATTGTGTATTATGGATATTGGGGCTAATTCAGGTTGGACAGCAAATTCTGCTAATCGGCAGAATTTGCTATCCTTTGTATCGCATGTTGGGGGCCTCCCATCGCTGGGCAAGGCTGCCCAGCATGCTGACCGGAGCCTCCTCAGTTGAACAAGCACAAAAATGCAAGCGTCCGTAATTTCTGTTTGTTAGCAGAAACTGAGGGAGCCTCCTGCCGGTGCAGCTTAGCTACGGCCGCAGGAAACTTGCCGCCAGTTTCCTGCTCGCAGCGGCTGCGTTTGATGTCACGCAGCTGTTGTAATCACGCCCATGACATGCCCCTGTTCATCCAACTCCGCCCCCGTTCATGACGCGCCGCCCCCGCAATGCTCCGTCTCCTCCCTGGAAACGGAGCGTTGCCACCCCCGCCCCGCGACTGTCTCTGCCTGATTGGCAGGCAAAGGCGACCGCATTTTTTGCGGGCGAATGTGCACGATGGACGCTGCACATGCGCCCTCATCTTTTCAGCATTGCAGACTGCACACTGGGATCCAACCTGAATTAGCCCCATTATCAGTGGAAATCCATTAAAAGAAAAATCCCTATCACCAGATAAATAGATGCATTCATTTTTAAATACACTAACCTCTACATGAGAAAGCCTGAAAATCACCGGCGAATGAAAGTTTACCCTAGCTGGGTTTGCGATGGCTCCAGTCACCACCCTTGAGATGATCACAGATTTTCTGTTATCTTCAGGGTCTTGTGTAGTTAATATATTCCCATTTAAGGTTGATTCAAGACCTTTGTAGGTGATAAAAATTGCACCGTCTGGTGGGAGAAAAAATAACTAATGTGTAAGCAATTTCAAAATGAATGAAATACTGTATTAGGGAATTAGGTAAGTTGGTAAAGGTGGCCACGGATGCCATGGGCAAAGTGGTTTGATCACTTCTAGAATGATTGGAGATTATTCACGGAGACAATGGCACACACTGATGTATTGTGATGTCTTTCAGCCCTGTTGCAGAGGTGATGATGGGGACCAAGGAGGCCTAGATATGTTGAATTGGGTATAGTCGGAGACTAACAACATGGAGCTCACACCAGATACAGTATAGCAATCACTATTAAGTTTGCAGACAAAGTTGGAAAGTTAGCAGTTCAATATACTGTAGACTATCAGAAAGAAGACATTAGAAATTAGTCTTGTCTACACCTTTAGAATCAAATCCCATTAATCATTTCCAGATAAAATTCAAAAAGTTTCATGACAATGCATAGAGCTGGGGGTCGTATCCAGAGAAGAGTGGAAGTTTTTGTATATTCCTTTTCCTATTACCACCATTTACTATTACCTCCGTAAGAATCACAAAACACTGGATACACCTCCTGGTTGTCATATTATTTTGGGTATTGATTTCCTTACTTCAAATTTATTCTTTTACATTGATTTATTTCTCCAACTTTGGGTGGACTCTCTGCATTCATATCTATTTAATACTATGCATTCATTAAATTTAATCAAGAACATAGACTTGAAAGATTCCAACCCTTTTATGACCTTGTTAGGATCTCCTGCTCTGTGCTGCCACGTCGCCATGGCAACCGGGAGGCAAGTGTTAGCGAAGTAACCTGAGCGCAGCTGATACGCCGGTCCGGGTTTTTACTGTGTAGTGGTTACAGGCTCTGTGCACGGCAGGGAATGCGGCGCTGGTTTTGTGCTCACAGTCTGTGAGGTCTGAGTGGGGCGTGGACAGCACCTGCTATATAAACCATCCTCTCAGGCTAGGCAAATGCTGCTGAATCTTTGTTTGTTAGTCAGTTCCAGAGAGTTAGCTAGTACTGTGTGACTTTGTATTTACTTGTTGCTTACTGCGAATAGGCCTTGGGATTCGGTACTTCATTCTGCCAATCCGGACCTAGCAGTAAGACTGGAGTCAGTTGTTTGACCTGCTGGGGTTCTTTTGCTATTCTGTGAACCCAGCAGGTTTGCGGCTGTACTCTCAGACCTGCTTGCTTAATCCTCCCTCACTGTGCAGGGCGTCCAGGTGTCAGTTTAGTGGCATTAAGCTGAACCTGTGCCCTGCAAGTGGGGGTTAGGATTGTGGATACTCTCTTTGTGTCTATATTTCTATCTCTGACCAAGGAGTTTATTCCCACACCCGTTGGTAACCCTTTGGGGTTTTTTCTGTTGCTCTTAGCAACATCATTTCAAGTGCTCCACATGTTAAATCACTACACATCGCTTCATTGTCCGCTCTATTCCATCTGAGCATTCCTGACACTAGGGAGACACCCAATTCCTGAGCCTTTGGGCTTCTCCGTTCACTTTGTGTTTATTAGTTATTCCATCACCTCCTGTGTATGTTATGTTATACTGTCTGTGAGTTCGTTTGCTTCGCTTCCCTCCTGGTGTGCGTAACATATTCAGCAGCCTTACTCCTGTTGAAATTTTGTGGGAATATGGAGCATACCCCTCAAAATACTTTGCAACAGGTGGTCGATCAGGTGCAGGTCCTGACTCGACAATTTAATGAGATGTCCATTAAAATGAACACCCCGCAGGCCGCTAGCGGAGCTCCCGCAGCAGCAGCGGCAAGTTCAGGGGTTAAGGAGCCGAAAGTAAATCTCCCGGATCGTTTTTCTGGAGATCGCTCGCAGTTCTTTTGTTTCAAGGAGAGCTGTAAGCTATATTTCAGGCATAGGCCCCAGTCTTCTGGGTCGGAGATTCAGCGGGTGGGCATGGTGATTTCCTTGCTACAAGGAGACCCACAGGTCTAGGCATATGGGTAACAGCCTGACTGTCCGTCGCTTAAAAGTGTTGATGCTTATTTTACGGCACTGGGCATTTTGTATGATGACCCTGACAAGATGGCTTCAGCCGAGGCTCAGATTACGGTTCTTAAGCAAGGGTGACGGCCAGCTGAGGTTTATAGTACGGAGTTTCGGAGGTTGGCTCATGATACCCAGTGGAATGACCCAGCCCTGAGAAACCAGTACCGAAGGGGCCTTTCTGACCAGATAAAGGACCAACTGGTACAATATCCCTCGCCTGATAGCTTAGATCAGCTCATGTAGTTATCCATCCGGGTGGATAGACGGCTGAGAGAGCATAGGCTTGAAAGGGAGACCGCAGTTTCCTTTTTTCCCAAGGGAACCTCAGACTCTGAGGAATATTCAGAGGAGCCTATGCAGATTGGGGCTACCCGCCTCTCCTCGCGTGAGAAGACGCGGAGGAGACAGCAGGGTTTGTGTTTGTACTGTGGGAATAAAGGTCATGTTGTAGTATCATGCCCAGAAAAACCGGAAAACTTCAGGGCCTGAGGGTGATGGGAAATATCCTGTCAGGCCAGAAGTCAGAATTTCCCAAAAAGACTTTTCTCATTCCGGTGACTTTGGAGATCCTTGGTCAAACTGTCAAGACTGAGGCCGTTGTTGACAGTGGGGCCGATGGGGTTTTCATGGACCGTCAATTCGCCCTGGAACACTCTGTTCCCTCAGTACCTTTGGCATCAGAGATTGAGATCTGTGGGTTAAACGGGAAACCATTGTCCCAGGGTAAAATTACCTCCTGCACCAGCCAAATTCCTTTGTTTATTGGAGCCACACACTCTGAAAAATTGTCCTTTTATGTGACTGTCTGTTCTTTTGCCCCATTGGTTTTGGGGTTACCCTGGTTAAGGGCCCATAACCCTCAATTTGACTGGGTCTCTGGGGAGATTCTTAGTTGGGGTAGTGATTGTTTCAGGAGTTGCTTGAGCCTTCCAGTCAGGCTCTCGCAGCTAAGTTTGCCAGGATTGCCAGGATGTTATGCAGATTTTGCGGATGTGTTCTTCAAAAAAGTTGCGGAGGTACTACCTCCCCATCGCCCCTATGACTGTGCCGGATTTGTTGCCGGATGCTAAGCTTCCCAAGAGCAGGTTGTACTCCCTGTCACGTCCTGAGACTCAGGCTATGGCAGAGTACATTCAGGAGAACTTGGCTAAGGGATTTATCAGACCCTCACAGTCCCCAGTTAGGTCGGGGTTCTTTTTCGTGGGTAAAAATGACGGTTCGTTGCGACCCTGCATCGACTTCAGGGAATTGAACCGTATCACGATTAAAAACTCGTACCCACTGCCTCTCATTTCGGTTTTGTTTGACCAGCTTCGTACTGCCACCATTTTTTCTAAGATTGACCTACGCGGTGCTTACAATCTAATCCGAATAAGAGAGGGGGATGAATGGAAGACTGCCTTTAATACCCACTCAGGGCATTATGAATATTTGGTGATGCCTTTTGGGCTCTCTAATGCCCCGGCAGTCTTCCAGGAATTCATGAACGATGTGCTCAGGAAATATTTGGATAGATTCTTAGTTGTTTATCTAGATGACATCCTAATCTTCTCTCATTCCCTGGAGGAACATCGGAAGCATGTACGCTTAGTCCTCCAGAAACTCAGAGACCACCAGCTTGGGGCGAAGCTGGAGAAGTGCGAGTTTGAAGTCCAGCAAATCGCATTTCTAGAGTATATTATCTCCTCAGAAGGTTTCCAAATGGAGGGTTCTAAGGTACAGGCAGTCCTGGATTGGGTGCAGCCCACTAGTTTGAAGGCGCTTCAGCGTTTTCTGGGCTTTGCAAATTTTTATAGACGGTTTATCGCTGGATTTTCGTCTAGTGGCCCCCTTGGTGGCACTCACTAAGAAAGGGGCGGATGTTGCTCACTGGTCTTGTGAGGCCAAAGCGGCCTTTGCCCGTCTCAAAAGGGCATTTGTCTTGGCCAAGGTGCTGCGACACCCAGATCCAGAGCGTCCTTTTGTGGTAGAAGTGGATGCCTCTGAGATAGGTATTGGGGCAGTGTTCTCTCAGATGGGGGTGTCTGATAATCGCCTTCATCCCTGTGCTTACTTTTCCCGTAAATTTTCGTCTGCCGAGATGAATTATGATGTGGGTAACCGGGAATTGTTGGCTATAAAGGATGCACTCGGGGAGTGGAGACACTGGCTTGAGGGGGCTAAGTTTGTGGTCTCAATTCTCACCGACCATAAGAATCTGGCATATTTAGAGTCAGCTAAGCGGCTCAATGCCAGGCAGGCGCGATGGGCTTTGTTTTTTGCTCGCTTTAATTTTTTGATAACATATCGCCCTGGGTCAAAAAACATCAAGGCTGATGCGCTCTCGCTGAGTTTTGCTCCAGTTCAAGAGACCACCGAGGAGCCATTGCCCATTGTGTCCCCATCATGTATTAAAGTGGGCATTACCCAGGACCTCTTGTCATTAGTCCTTAGAGCACAGGAGCAGGCTCCTCCAGACCTTCCGGTAGGTCTCTTGTTTGTGCCTCCTAGGTTAAGACAGCGAGTGTTCCTGGAATTCCATGCCAAGAGGTCGGCAGGGCATCCGGGTATTGCCAGAACTCGGGAGTTGCTGTCTAGGGCGGTGTGGTGGCCCTCGGTGGCTAGGGATGTGGATCAGTGGGTTCGGGCATGTGACGTTTGTGCCCGAAATAAAACTCCTAGAGGGGTTCCTGTCGGCCCATTACATCCACTCTCTATTCCGTCTAAGCCATGGACCCACATTTCCATGGATTTTGTGGTGGACTTGCCCAAATCCTCGGGGATGACAGCCATTTGGGTTGTCGTTGACAGGTTTTCGAAGATGGCGCATTCGTTCCACTGGTTGGGTTGCCATCGGCCAGACACCTGTCTGAGTTATTTATGCAGCATGTTGTGCGCCTCCACGGGTTGCCACTTGATGTGGTCTCTGACCGTGGATCCCAGTTTGTGGCCAAATTCTGGAGGGCATTTTGTTCTGATCTCCAGATTTCTGTGAGCTTGTCGTCAGGCTACCATCCACAGTCTAATGGGCAGACTGAGAGGGTGAACCAGTCCTTGGAGCAGTTCCTCAGCTGTTATGTCTCCAAGTGTCATACTGACTGGGTTGCTCATCTGTCCATGGCGGAGTTTGCCTATAACAACGCGGCTCACTCTGCTACAGGGATCTCTCCCTTCCTTTGTGTGTATGGGCATCATCCTAAGGCCAATTCATTTGACCCCCTGGATTCCACTCCTGGTGGTTCCTCTGTTGTTTCGGTCCTTAGGGGTATTTGGAGGAAAGTGAAGAAAGCCCTTATGTCTGTGTCATTAGTGACCAAAAGGGTTTTTGATAAGCGGAGAAGACCCTGCAGCTTCAAATTAGGAGACTTCGTCTGGTTGTCCACCAAGAATTTGAAGTTGAGACAGCTATCTCATAAGTTAGGCCCCCGGTTCATCGGCCCTTATAAGATCACCAGGGTTATCAATCCGGTGGCATTTCAGTTAGATCTGCCCCGTTCATTGGGTATCAATAAAACATTTCATTGTTCCCTTTTAAAACTGGCGGTTAGTAATCCTTCTTCCAGTGGAAGACCTTCTCCTCTTCTGATACGGGGTCAGAGGGAGTTTGTGGTTGAAAGGGTTCTTGACTCCAAGATGGTTCGGGGTCGGCTGTCATTTTTGGTGCACTGGAAGGGGTATGGCCCGGAGGAGCGGTCGTGGGTGCGCAGTTGTGATCTTCATGCCCCCAGACTGATACGCTCTTTCTTCTCGCAGTTCCCCGATAAACCCGGTGGTAGGGGTTCTTTGACCCCTCATCAGAGGGGGGTCACTGTTAGGATCTCCTGCTCTGTGAGGCCACGTCACCATGGCAACCGGGAGGCAAGTGTTAGCGAAGTAACC